>NC_073231.2:62740000-63040000 GCF_029281585.2 Gorilla gorilla gorilla | reverse complement strand
ACAGTACCAAAAGGAGTATTAAAGGTGGGAGGAAGAAAATAAGATCTTGAAGCAGTCATACACAACAGAATTCCAAAGTTATAACCAAAAGGGGTTAGGTATGTTTTAGAAAATGTTTAAGAAGGATAAGTGAAAAGTATTATGTAGATATATTTGTGTATGATATGCTTCTGTAATAGATACAATCTGAATATGAAATCAGAATTTCTGGGCTCTGGGAATCAGGGTTTTGATTTTTTTCTAAGAAAGATTGATTTCTTCTGCTCCAGAATTTCATACAGATTAAATCCTATAGCCAGGCACTATAGCTCATACCTATAATCTCAGCACTTTGGGAGGCCAAGGCAGGAGGATCCCTTGAGTCTAGGAGTTAGAGACCAGCCAGGGCAACATACTCAGACCCTGTCTCTACGAAAAATTATTCAGGCGTGGTGGTGCACACCTGCAGTGAGGAGGTCGAGGTGGGAGAATGCCTTGAGCCCAGGAGGTTGAGGCTACTGTAAGCTGTGATTGTGCCACTGCACTCCAGTCTGGGTGACAGAGAGAGACCCTGTCTTAAAAAAAATCAGTATGAAATCTCTTGCATAAGCCATCCTTTACCCAGCATAGTGATTTTGCAATTTATTCACGTTATTGCATGCACCAGTGAATTACTCTTTTTTGTTGCTGAGAAGCATTTTATTGCATGAATATACTACAATTTTTTTATCTACGAATGGACATCTAAGCTTCTTTCAGAATTTGCAAGTTATAAAGAAAACGGCTGCTAATGTTTTTGTTGAAGTCTTTTTTGAACTAGAATATCTCTTTCTACTTTAATGAATGAGTCATCTTACCTTTAAATTGTCATCACTTCCACATCTTTCATTGCTAATGATGCTGTGCATTTTCTTCCTCTGATAATAGAATAATTATTAGAATAATTCCTCTGATAATAGAATAATCCCATTTCTTGAATACTTACTATAGTGACAGGCTGTCTAATTTGTCCTCATAACATTTCTGCAAAGTAGATATAATCATGCCCATTTTACAAACGAAGAAATAAGTGCAGGCTCATTAAGCAGTTGGATCTGTGGACTCTGAATTACTACTGAAGTTGGGGCCTCTAGGCCGCAGTGTGGCTCTCTTGGGCTGTGACAATGGCTTGTGAGAAAACCACCTGGACTTGTCCTTTGCTCATGTCCTGGAGGGGCATCTAGACCTACACATTATGCATTTTTACCAATTTTAATTATTTTGGCTACAAGTTCCTTGCAGTTAGATTTGTGATGTATTTTTCTCAACACACTGCATATGGGCCCCTCCCAAATGATGACAGGCCATGGCACGTGGAGACAGCCCACCCTAATGGAAGAATCAGGAGAGAAGGGATGCAATCCTCTAGAACTCTGCCTACATATAAGACCCCATGTCAAATGTTATACCATGCACTTGACTCTCTCAAGTTGCCTGCTTGGCCCTCTTCCAAGTATACTTTAATTTCTTTCATTCCTGCCCTAAAATATTTTAATAAGCTTTCATTCCTGCTCTAAAACTTGCCTCAGTCTCTCATTCTGCCTTATGCCCCTTGGTCAAATTCTTTCTTCTGAGGAGGCAAGCATCGAGGTTGCTGCAGACCCCTGTGGATTCACTGCTGCTAACATACTTTTTTGCTGCATGACTCAGATACATTTCCTGGCAATAAGATACATCTATGCCTCACCTTTTCTGTTTGCAGGCGTTCAACCCCTATAGAGAGCTTCTTTCTCTCCTTTTGCTCTCCTGCTTATTAACCAACCCTAAAAATTGTTTCTCTTGGCCACACTGCCTCTGCTCCCACTGGCTGATGTCTCAGCTTACCCTCACCAGTGACTTGCAGGGGCAGGAAGAACCCTGGAGTCAATACCAAGTAGACCTGAGACACTACTGGCTTTTCTGGACAGGAGTGGTAGGGCTAAAGCCTAATACCATGCAATATCTGGGGTTTCCTCTGCTTTTTCAACTAAAATTGACTCTTTCCCAAAAACTCGCACTGCTTATTCTTCTGTTCTCTCTGTGTGTATTCTAAAATGCACTTGCACACTTACCAGACCATCTGCCTCAGGGGCAACTCTGCCTCCTTTGCTTTCATTTTGAACGCCCTGTGACTTCTTAAATACACACTTTCTGTTATTTGTGTACCTGTGGCTCTTGTTACATTTGCTTGACGGCAAAGACATGGGCTGCCTTGCTGATATCCCCTGAGATTTATACTTGTTTCTATCCTGCCAGCTTGGAAGACCTGTCTGATGGTGCATTGCCAGAACAGATGCTAATCAGAACTCCAGCTCTCCTATTGCATCATCACTTACCACACACTTTTCATTCTTGTCATGCTCCAGGGCTAAATTGTTTGGTGGCTTTTGAAGCAGTTTGTCTGCCTGCATAGGGCCTTAAACAGTAGCCTTTTAAGGGCCCCATCTACTTGCTTTATTTTTTTTTTTGAGGTAGTACCTCTTTGAGAGGAGAAGAAATTCTTTCTTTGCCATTTGAAGGTTCTTACCCTAAGCCCCAAGTCCTGCAGAGGTTACTACTTTATGTCAGGAGGGCAAATAAACGTTACCCTCTCGAGGCCAAAGGCTGCTGTCTTGGGGAGCATAGAAAGGCTTTCTGTGAGTATTCCTCTCGCTTTCTTCCATTTCCTATTGTAGCCTTTGTTTCTCTAATCAATTCCACGCCCTTCTTAATATACATCAAGACCTTACAGTCCTATTTGAAGGGAAGGAAGTCCAGCCCCTTTGGAGCAGTTAGCTAAAAAGCAGGCTTCTCATCTACTTAAAGAACATGGGAAATGGAAATCTGAGAAAAGAGATAATTATTTTGTTGCTCAAATGCTCTGAGTGACGGTCATTCTAAGGTCATAGAGACAAGGATGTAGCCTGGCCAAAGGCCACAGGCACAAGAGACCCATAAGACAGAGATGAAGGTTTGTCCCAGGCTAACACATGACCATTAGAGCAGAGATGAAGGCAAGGTGAGAAGTACAAAATAAGACTGGTTTATTCCAGAACCCCAAAGATAAAGAGGGGCCCACCTTGTTCACTCCAGTAGGTTTTCTGTCCTCAAGTGGGTAATCATGATGAGGTGGTACCAAGGTTAAGAGTACATGGTAAGACCAGTTCATTCCAGAAGGCTGAGGATGAATTTGAGACACCCCATTTGGGATAATAGAACAGTAAGAGGGGAGGCCTTCTTTTTCCTTTTTCCTTTATTTCTCCTCATTCTCTCTTTGCAGGTGGGTAATTCAATCTCCATACCACAGGCCATGCCCATTGGATGAATCCTTAAGGACTGGGAAAAGCCTGATCACCTAAACAAAAGCTAGGTTTCCTTGGTAATACTGTTTGGCCTAAAAATGAACTGGAAAAAATTACAAAAGTCAACCTTAAAATCCAGGGTTCTTAAGCAGAAAATCCTCAAATTAGCCTCCTGAGTCTTTTATAACCAAGATCAGAACAAGAAGGACAGGGCTAAGGAAAAAACAAATGCAGGGAGAAGAGGCAGTTTCAACTACTGGCTGCTCTGCCAGTCCAACAGCCCCCTCCAGGTTGACCTAAGGACACTCCTCCAGGTAACTGCAATCAGTACAGGAAGCCAGGCCACTGGAAGGCAAACTGCCTAATGGGATAAATAAGAAGAAGCCCTGCATGGAATGCCCCCTCTGCCACAAGCTCAGCCACAGGAAACAGGACTGCTCTGAGGGCTGAAGGGCCCTTGGGACAGAACCCCAATCCCTGATGGTTTTGAGCTGAAGGGACCCTCTGCTCCAGCTGGCTCCCAGATCAGACATGGTCATCAATAGGACAAAGCCAAGGGCAACTCGAAGTGGCAAGTAAAATTGTGAATTTCTCTTTTGCATTTAAGAGCTGCTTACTCTGCTAATTTCTTTCTCTAAGCAATTCTCCTCCAAATCCTGCCCAATAATGGAGGCAAGCAGCACCCTCTCCCTCGAAAAGAAAAGATTCACACCCTTTGGGGCGAAAATATACTTTCCAAGATGGGTGCCTGCTCAATATTCACCCAACCTCTAAATTTCATCTCTCCCTCTAATAGTCCTATCTCTTCTGGGAAAGCAACCTAAATCTTTAAGCAATAACTTTAATTTGGATAATCTTACCTCAGTGGTTTAAAATAGCCCACACTCATTCAAATGTGCCCTAGCAATAAATCTAACCAAGCAATCTCTTGAGGGGGGATAACTTCTATGGTATGCAGACAACCTCTTTACTTGTTCCCTCTTCACAGGACTCACACAACAACATGCAGTACAAACCATAACTTCCTAACAGAAGGAAAATAACTTTTGTCTAGTTCAAAGGTTATAAAGGTAAAGGTATTTCTGGGAAGAAAGGGTATAAAGAAAAGAGGTTTTATATGAAAAGGGATCCTGTATGGTAAATTTTTGTCCTACAGTAAAATAACTGGTTGTTTAAAAACGGATGTTTAGGACAAGTCAGAAAGTCCAAGCATGTCATAGATGGTCTGGGTAAGTTAAAAACTCATGAAAGGGAATTTATAAAAGAAATGTTATACAATTTTAAAGATTATGAGATCTTCATCTTCATAAGCTGTTACTGTGACTCTTAACTGTACAACTTGTGTGCTTTTAAGCTATGTAAGGCTGGAGGCATACAGAGTTACCCATGACCCCTAGCTATGCTAAAAAGTGTCAGAGATTGTCTGCATTTCTGTCTGGTGTCCTAGGGTCCACATTTAGTACATAATTAAAATAACTTACCAGGTTTTTCACCAAAAGTAAAAGTTAAAGTTGCTAACAGTTAACAGTGTAACTGTATTTAAGACTACTGGAAAAACAGTTTTACGTGTAAGGTGTGTAAGGAAAGTAGAATGTGCTTTTGGTAAAAGATTACAAGAAAGCATGAAAATGTGGGTTTTTCTGCTTAGTTTAGATGGTTAAAGGATTGTTTTAAGTAAGACAGAATAAATCTGAAGTTTTGAGTACGTTAGGAAAGGTTTGTGAAGGATTAATGTTGTAAAACAAATTCTGTTTGTAAACCTATTGGCTAAAGTTAAAGGGGTATTATTCAGTTTATCCATACATTGAACACTGGAAAAAAACACAATAATGTTTTCTTATAACATTGTACTTCACTTAACCAATAATTGCAAAGAGTTTTAAAGGTTTATGAGAATCTTACCTTATGGTCAAACTGATTAAGATTGAATAGATTTGTCTATAAGGTTTTATAAAGAATTGTGTTTAATATCAATAATATAGATGTGTTATTGATATGTGTTCCAAAATTATGTAAAACTACAATTATTATTATATATATCCTATTAATTATCAGTAATATTTATAAGTGTTATATTAAACTATTGTGTGCCACAGAAGTAACAAAGTTTCTTGTTAATTTTGTCTTTGACTGTGGCTGCCCTAAGACATTTTGTTATCCACAGACAATTGTTGTCTTATTTTGATTCTCTTTAAAAGGTAGTTTTATAATTGGCTATAAAACTTTGACAGGTGCTTTGGCTGCAGGTTTCTGATAACTTTGGAGATTGTTACATCAAAATGAAGATGAAAGAAGTTTCAAGACTCTCTTGGAAAACAAATGTTCATAAGTTTTGAGCAAAACAGGAATTAATTAACCAAAGTAAATCTTTTTTAACTTCTTGCTTAAAGCATTGCTTCTTTGTTTTGTTTTTTGAAGTTAAGAAAACTTTTCTTTTGAGCTATTTACAGCATTTAACAATTGAGTACTCCTGTAAATAATATTTAGAGCATATTTGTTTCACTCTACCTGATTTCTCTAGAATTTGGAAACTATTTGTGGGTATTCTTAACTTATGACAATATTGTTATTTGCACAAGTACAATAAGAATCTGTTTTCTTTTGTAACAGGACACAATTAGATAAACTGGTTATTTTACCAAGGCTTTGACTGGAATGGCCTGCTTTCCTTTAAGGAATCAAATTTGACTTATAAAGCCCATAAAAGTCCCTTGGGAAAATTGGCCGAATTCATTGTCTACACAGTCCCTGTATAGGGTTTCTCACCTGTAGTAAGTAAAGAATGTCACTTTCTGACAAGTCCAGGAGTCTCAAGTTATCTTGGGACCTCAAAATAAGAGGAATTTATCCAATTCATACAGGTATTTGATGGCACAAACCCATGGCTGGGCTTAAGGCTCTAGAAAGTCTTGTCTGAGATTCCTTATGAAAGGATGGTTCATCAAAGCCAATTTAAAAAGGAGTATATATATATATATATATATATATATATATGCAGATAATTATTTTTGCTGTTCTTTTTGCAAATAATCAGGCCACATATAATAAGACTAGAGCTTATTATGTAGAGAAATCAGTCCTATCATAACTTGTTTTTAATAAAAATGAGAACTGGAGAGAAAAACAATTATGTTAAAAAACTATGGTACATCTGTTACTAGATTCTAGTCTTAACAGTTGTTTTTAATTTTGTTCTGCAATTTAGACTACCCCTGTTTATTCCTGTGAACCAACCAGTGATCTCTGGCTGCAGCTCAGAAGAAACAAGAGGAATGTGCTATCAAATTCCAGATGATCCTTAGTAAGGGATAACATTCTCTCAATATTCAAGAGTCACCCTTCTACAGGGGACCTTTAGACTGCCCATCAGTGGGACATGACAGAGGTGAAATCCTGCTCCTGTTTCACTTAGACCTGACCAGATACTGCTTTCAACAACCTATGGAGCCACTTTGCCCTGACAGCTAGCAAGAGGCCAAGACCCACAAAACAACCACCACCATGCCTTTGTCAACAGGAAGCAGTTACAGAAGACTGAACTTCATCCATTGTCTTAAAGAATTGGACTGTTGTTCTCTTGAGAAGGGAGATGTTACAGTAGGTAGCTAGTTAAACACAAGCAGGGTAGGAGAGACTCCCCTGGCAACCCACCACCAGGAATGTCAGGCAATCACCAGGTGATGGTTAGGTGGTTGTTACACTGTCTCTCTAACACAATAATTGGTCACAGCAAGCACCAGGAAAAGGCAGTCTTCCAGTAGATAGAAACACCTGAAGTTGGTGATCAGCAGCTTCCCAATAAGGTCTCAGAAGTTGGGAGAGTGGGCTTAAGCATGCACACTAAGAGGAAAAATGGTGGAGTTTAACTGGTATATGATCTTTCTTTGAGAACATTTGACTGGTAAGGGAGGAATTCCTCAAGTGAGCCTGTATACAACTACAGTAAACACACTGTGCATGTGGCCCCTATCAAATGCTGAGAGACCACTGCATATGTGAACAGCCCATCCTGAGGGAAGAATCAGAGGAGAAGGGATACAACCCTTCAGATAAGTGCCCCCAAAGTCAAAGGTTAAACCACTCTCTTGACTCTCTCAAGTTGCCTGCTTCACCCTCTTCCAAGTATACTTTACTTCCTTTCATTTCTGCCCTAATATTTTTAAATAAACTTTCACTCCTGCTCTAAAACTTGACTCAGTCTCTCCCTCTTTCCCTCTCTCTCTCTCTCTCTGCATTATGCTGCTTGGTTGAATTTTTTTTTTTTTTTTGAGGAGGCAAGAATTGAGGTTGCTGCAGACCTGTATGGACCTGTCACTACTAACACTAAGTGAAGGAGTCATGGTACAAACTCAGGCCATCTGGCCCCAGAGCCAGCGTGCACTTTGCCATTGTGCTAATTTCTTTCATTTTTCTTATTTAACTGGTCTAAATGCCTACTTTGGTTCTCATTCTATCAGGTAGCGGTAGGTCTACCTCAAACAAGTCTAGCCTTCTTTCCAGCCTCCCTGGGTCCTCTAGCCTTCCTTTCCCTCTGTTATGGCTCAATCCCAAGAAACTTGCCAAGGACCAGGCCCTGTGGGGTTGGGGGTGTGTTTCGGGAGAGAGGGATGAGTGTGTTGGGGGGGTTGTCCATGCTGTGTTGAGGCATTCTCTACTCCTGCAGCCTCAGTCACAGGTCCCTGCAGGCCCCAGCAGTGGCATCCTTGCCCTTGACTGCAATATGGCTGGGTTCTGGCAGAAGACTTTAGCTCCCTGCACCCTTCTTGGGTACTCTGTGAAGGCTTCCCTCTGCCCCTGTCTTCCCTGGGGTTCTGGAAGATTCCACCCTTGCTGCCTCATCCTGTGCACAACCACATCTGGTCCCCTGGCCTGTCATTGAGCTGGGCAAAGGGGATGCTATCTTCCTACCTTCTCAGGAATTACATGGGGACAGGTCTTTGTTCACCTCTGTTGTAGGATTCTTTAATCATATTTGGAATTTCTAGCATGATTTTCCTGAACATCCTTTTAAATCAGCCTTAAATTCAACGTTTTGGGCAAAGAAAATGTAAGTTTGTGATCTCTTGGGCCCGCCATTGGCCTAAATAGGCCATTCTTTGCCACAGTGGAGCTACAGACTTCTCTTGCTCCCTGCTGTTTCCTGGCTCTTGGAGGGTGGAAAGGCCCCGAGGCTCTTGCACACTCTGAGGCAGAGAGGTCTGAGGAAGGTGGCTCAGGCTGCAGAACTTCTGGAGGCCTGTGGGGTGGCCCCTCTGGAAGTGGGCACTCATGGGAATTACAGCCAGAACTCAGGGCTCCAGGAATCTGGTCTGAGCCAGATAACAAGTCACCTCTCATTTAGGTACAGAGGGGACCCTGGAGGTCATCAGGGTGGATGCCTGGAGACCAGGGGGACAGAACACTGCCCAGTAATTGTGAATCCAAGGCTCCACCTTCTTCAGAAGCAGCACATATTCTAGAACCTAGTGGGATCTCAGGCCTGATAGGATGTGCCCTAGTCCTAGAACATTTAAGTTGTTGTAGTGAAAGGTATGTCAATTCAGAGACATGACTTAGGGATGGGTAAACTACTGCACAAGAAGACAAATCCCCTGCTTCCCACCCTATCTGAGAGTGTTGTCCTGCAGCCACTGACCCCAGGTCTCCAGCTCACACCCAGTCTGTGTTATCTGCAGGGGGGACAGCTGCAGAGCTCTCTGCTCCTAGAAGCCAAGGGCAAGATTATCGAGACCACAGGGCTGGGCCCTTGGCACTTGAGAGGTTCCAAGCACCTACACCTGAACTGCTGACCAGAGTGACTAGAAAGCATAAAGACTCCTTTTGCAACCAGGTCACCATCAGGTTACCTTCTGCACCAGTCTGGCTCCTCTATGGTCCCCCATACAACCAGAATCATTCCTTTGCTCATGCCATTTCCCCTTCAATGAATGCCCTCCCACTAGAAGAAGTCTAATGGACTACAGGTACACAAGAGGTGGTGAAATGATAACCCTGTGGCTTACAATGCTATTTGCTGTTACAGGCATGGCCCTACTTCCTTAGCTGTGTTATAGGCCACATTTTTTTTTTTTTTTTTGAGATGGAGTCTCGCTCTGTCAACCAATCTGGAGTGCAGTGGCACAATCTTGGCTTACTGCAACCTCTGCCTCCTGAGTTCAAGTGATTCTCCTGCCTCAGCCTCCCAAGTAGCTGGGATTACAGGTACCTGCAACCATGCCTGGCTGATTTTTGTATTGTTAGTAGAGGCGGAGTTTCACCATGTTGGCCAGGCTGGTCTCAAACTCCTGACCTCAAGAGATCTGCCTGCCTCCGCCTCCCAAAGTGCTGGGACTACAGGTGTGACCCACCACTCCCAGCCAGATCACATTTTAAAGTAACAAGGTGAACATCTCTGAAGCCACCATTTAGCCTGAAAGCTAGGGCCTAAGCAATGGCTGACATTGGCTGTGTGTTCCACCCCATCCCACCTGATCCCTGCCTTCTCCAAGGTAGTCAACACCCTGAATCCCATGTACCTTCTTTCTGTGTTTTCCTTTTTCTTTTCTTTTGAGACAGGGCCTTGCACTGTTGCCCTGGCTGTAGTGCAGTGATGTGAACACAGCTTACTGCAGCCTCAACTTCCTGGGCTCAGTCAATCCTCTTGGTTCAGCCTCTTGAGTAGCTAGGACTACAGGTGCATGCCACCATGCCTGGCAAATTTTTGTATTTTTTGTAGAGACAGGGTTTCACCATTTTGCCCAGGCCTGTCTTGAACTCCTGGGCTCAAGTAATCTGCCTGCCTTGGCCTCCCAAAGTGCTGGGATTACAGGCGTGGGCCACTGCACCTCTCCTATTTTCCTTTTCTGTCCTCTCATCTTACCTATTCCTTGGAGTCCTAAAATGTGTATATTACATTTTAACTCTCTTTACCTGCTTTAAGAAGGTGTCATGCTGTTTGCAATGTTTTAGGACTTACTTTCCTTACTTAATAATAAGTTGATATGCATTGTCCATACTGTTATGGGTCACTGCAGTTCCTCTCTTTTGACTACTGAATGGCACTCCGTGGTAGGAACACCCTTCAGTTTGCTTATCCATTCTTCCATCAGTAGGCATTTGAACAGTCCTACTGTAAACATTTTTGTGTAAAAGTTTTTCTAAGGTATACATCTACGACTGGAATTGCTGGATCATTGTGTATGAGACTGTTCCTCTGAAGGCTGTTTAGCTATTTTCCTGAGTGGTTGATTCCTTTATACTCCCACAGCCAACAGGTAGACAAGCTATGCACCACCTCTTCCCCAGCACTCAGCATGGTCAGCCTTTTCCATTTGTGCCACTGGAGTGGTGGTAAAATGGCATCTAACTGTATCCTGTGCCATTTCCTGCTCATCTGTGCCTCAAGGCCCAATTCATGAATGACTTTGCCAGAGAAGCCCTCCTTGACCAGCACACATGTCCCAATCTCTGTTTTGACAGCCACTTACTGTTTGATGTTTTCTGCTACCTCCCCACGGGTTCTTCATCTCTTTACATCAGAGGACATCACATTTCTTTTCTAACTCTTGTATCAGGTGCAAGGGCAGTGTGTTGTACATAGTAGATCCTTCAATCGATTATTTCTGTTTGAATAAAGCAGAATTCTTGTTTGCAAAGATGAAGGAAGTCAAACACCAACTGTGAGACATGCAGCAGGGTCCCAAAGGTACCGTGGATAGGAAGCTGGGCAACAAGTTCATGATTGCAGGTCAGAGCTGGCCAGGTGAGACCCTAGTTAGCCACTCTCTGAAGGCCTCACAGTGGCAGCTACTTGGAGGAGTGTGAGTTCATCCAGCATGTTTGAAGCCAGGCCTCTGGGGGCTGAGACCTCTCATGGGTCAGCTGATGTTTCTTCTGGGAGGGATAGACTTCTCCTTCTGTCGGGAGGAAATCAAATCACCAGCTCATTATAAGGCCTGCTCCAGTCAGAACACTGTCTTCAGATTCAGCTCCTGCATGTTGGAAGCTGTCAGCCAGAAGCGTGGGGTGGGGTGGGATTCCAGTGAGTTCCAGTCTATGGCTACAGGTACTTGGCACCACTCCATGTGCCAAGACACTCCATGTGCCAAGACACCCCATGTGCCATGTGCCAGGCCAGGCAGGGGCTGTGGTGGCCTGCCTGGTGGGGTGCCCAGGGACTTGGGCAGGGGTGCAGGGACAATACCATTTATCAAAGCCTGCCTGGAGAGGGTTTTGTCTCTCTGAAGAAAGTTGGCAGCTCGAGGGAGGCAAGGACTAGCCCAGGATGACCAAGTCCCACCATGCTGCCCCTCTTTGCTTAGCTGGAGGGTTTTTGCCAAGGGCCTCTACATTCCACTGGGGGCCAAGGGAGCTGCCTCACTGTGGCCTCAGACCAGAGGATGTGACAGAAAACAGGAGAGGAGTGGGGAGGGGAATTTTCAGATTTTGCTTCTCAAACACAGACTTCTCCATGTGAGTCACTGACAGGGATTCTGCCCTGGTTTTTGTTTCCCTGCCATCTCCCTACAACCCAGGGAAGCACTAAGAAGCCTCCTGTTCACCACTGTTTCAGGCTTCTGCTCTTTATCTAAGCAGTGACCCCTTCCATTGTCATGGGCTTTCACATTTTTAAGGAATGTTCCCATCCATTGTGACATTTGATCTTCCTCATGTGTGCTCGTCACAAGCTTCCTTATGGAATCCCCATTTGTGCTAGTTCTATGTGGGTTCAGTTTTGAGCTCTGACCCAATTCTCCTTGGGTCCATCCGTCTTCCTATCCTGAGTCTTGCATCCTGGCAAGCTAGCCTTAGGGGTGCTCAGACTATTTTTGATATGGAGTGAAGGGACCTCGTGTCCCACCAATGTGGAAGACGCTGAATTTATTACACACACAGTGAACACCTGTTATGCAATTATCTGCACTTAGCTTAGTCCATCTATTCTAGGTGCTCCTGAATTCTGCTATTCACTTAAGGAATACTGAAGGTACCATGTGAGAGGATGCTAAGGATACAGAGACCTAATGCATGGTCTTACCCTCAGTGGGGAGAGACTTATATCCAGCCACTGCAAAGGTGGTCATGAAAGGTATGGGTTCAGTGGCCTCCAAGCAAAACATCTGCCCTTGGGAGGGAGGCAGGCCTAGCTCTGCTGTTTACCAGCAATGTGACATTGGCCAAGCATCCTATCCTTCTTGCATGCTTCTTTGTAAAGGGTCACACAAGAGCTATCATTTACCCCCTGCCTGCAGGGGTTCAGCTGCTTCATGGTCATTACTACAGTTAATTCTCACAACACACTGAGGCCAGCATTATTTCCATTTAACAGATAAGAAAACTGAAGCTCCAACAAGCAAGTAGCTTGCCCGGTTCACCCAGTAAATGGTAGAGCACAGAATCAAATCCACCAATGTTTGGCTTCTAAACTCAAGTTCTTTTCATTCCTGGATTCTGCCTCATAGGCCTGTTGTGAAGATTAATATTTTTAATGCAAAATATCCAGAACAAAGCCTAGATTGCGGCAGGGTCCTGGTGAGAAGTAGCTACTGTGATCTCACGAGGATTTGTCCTCCCTTCACTCATTGCTGCCCCATGGCACCATGCACCTCTCACATAAAAGATAGGGGCCTATATTCCCCTTGTAGTAATTAATCCATGTGCCAATGTGTTTATAGAAAGTAGCTCATGCTGTGTCTTTCATTTCTAAGGATCCAATCGTGTTTAGCAAGCAGGCTCCCAGATGCAAGGCCAGGTTCTTTCAGCTAAACAAAGGGGAAGAAATTATCCAGGAATTCTGACAAAGAAAGCAATTACTCCAGTCTGACATACATCAGTTACTGGTGCCCAAACTGGGCTTTTTTTGTCTAAATTACCTGAGTGATGTGTCTGCATTGATTCAGGTGCATTTGTTAATTTTTCTTATTGGCTCTTTCACCAAGCAGGTGTTCATCAGCCATCACTCCTCATCCTGCACACGCAGGGCAGCAGGAAGGCGAGGGGTCAAGCCTGAGCTGGGCTGGGCAGGGCAGCTTCGGTTCCCCTGTAAGTGCACATGGTTGTCTGGGGAAAAGAGGAAAGTTCTAGAGCCCCTCCCCACCCACAAAACTTCCATGATTGTGCCAGCGGTGAGTTCTCTTTCTTTCCTTTTCCTGAAGTCTTTCTCCTCGCTGTAGTCCCTCTGCCTCTTCTGTTGTGACCACCCCAGGTGCCCATGTGGTTCTGGTGAGCCATCAGCTAATCCCTCCTGGGCATTATCTAGCCTGGACACTTCAGTAACTATGATGCTACTTACATTTCTGCAACACTTGGCTTTCACATCCATTATCTCATCTAATCTTCACATTAGCGCTTTGAGACAGGCATCAGCATTGCCATTTTAGATAGGAAAAAAAAAACTGAGAAAGAAAGAGAATGCGTTTATCCAGGTCACCAGGCCAGTGAGGGCAGAGCCAGCAACAAAAACAAGGGAGGAAACTCAGGACTATGCTTCCTGGCTCCTGGGCAAGTTCTCCTTCCATGACCACATTCTATATTGTTCAAAAAAGCATCCAACACCCATAAAGGAGTGAATATTTAGTGGAGAAATTTCTGGCCCCTATGAGAAGTAATGGAGGAGTTGCTTTTGAATGTGTGAGGCATTTGAGAAGCTTGTCAAAGTATACCTCTCAGGCAGCTGTCTTCTCATGGGGTGGAGCTAGATGACGGTACAGGTCTAGTGTCGCCACCTCCCCAAACAAGATGCCTTCTCTCTATAGGGCTTTGGAATCTCAGCAGTAATTGGTGATGCAGATAGAAAACCACAGGAGCTGGATACACCCCTGACAACAGCAATCGTGTTTGACATCTTCCAGGGCAGAGATGCCATGCTGAGATAGAAGCAGTGGCAGCTGGAACCTGGATAGTTAGAGCCAGCCAAACCCCTTTTGACAAAGATCGTAAAGGTCTTTGCAAACATTAATTAATTCTCCCCTCCCAGTGAAGAGAGAGAAACTTGCTTTCCAAGCACATCAAAGGAAGGCTTAGGTGACAAGGGGATGGCCTCACTCCTCATCCCGCAGGAAGCTTGCTTCCCTTCACCTCCAACAGCCACACACCAAGGGGAGACCAAATCATCCAGCGGAGCCTCCTGGCCTTGAGTCGTGGCATCTGGCTGATGCTCTGGTCCAAATCTTCCACACTCAGAAGAGCTTTCACTCCCAGCTCACCCAGCTCACCTGTTTGTAAAAAGACCCTGAAGATAAATGTAGGTTTGGGCTTCTTCTCCCCCACCCCTTCCGTTTTATTTGTTTCCTTCTGTAATTATTGGTGGAGAATTTACACCATCCACTCACCTGGATGCTGGAAATGATCAGGGCTTGGTGATGTAACAGAATTCATGTGGTTTTACTTTAAATGAATTTATCATGGTCATTTTTGTGTCTCTAAGATAATGGTCTGCTTTTCTATGCCCCTCACATCAGTCTCCTCCAAAACCGAAAACTCTGGAATTGCAACAAATGCACTTTGTAAACTGTAAAGTGTCACATGGATGTCAGTTCTGATTGATATCTTCCTGTTCCTTAGCAGAACTGCTTCTCAATTCTTTGTGCTGTATATCCATTAAATTGTGTGATAGTTTAAGACACCACAAAACAGTATGCTAAAGTAAAAGAAAGAAAGAAATATGAAATTACATCGCTAAAGGTAAAGTATTTAAAACATTGCTATCTGTGCAGTGCTAAATGACTAGCTACCTGGAGGAGTTCTTGTGACACTCCTGAATTGAAGCTTTAGTGACTTGTCATTTATTCACTCCTTCTACAAGTGTTTGTGGAATGTTCCAAAGGGCAGGGCCAAGTCAGGCCCCAAGGTAGAGTGGTTAGACCCAGAGCAGGCCTCTCAGCCTCAGAGGACAAAGATTTACATGTGGTCCAGGTTACATCAAGGAGAGGATAGGCACTGTGTTTCTCTGATACAGCTTGTCTTCCCTTTCCCTATTTTCCAAATTAGCCAATCTGCCTCCCATGATTTTTTCCACCTCGCTCCAGTGAGTTCAAATCTGCTGAAATCTCTAATTTTTAGGTCCTGATGATTTTCAATAATAAGCTGAAAGACTCTTTCAGATTTCAATATCTTAGTGAAAAAGAAAAAAAAGAAAGCCAAAACCAAACAATTCCTAAAATGGCAAACCAATTCTCCTCAATCTCCCAAAGGGCTTAATGGGCAGTTCACTTTTTTTTTTTTTTTTTTTTTTTTTTTTTTTGAGATGGAGTCTCACTTTGTGGCCCAGGCTGGAGTGCAGTGGTGCGATCTCAGCTCACTGCAGGCTTTGCTTCCCAGGTTCAAGCGATTCTCCTGACTCAATCTCCTGAGTAGCTGGGATTACAGGTGTGTGCCACCACGCCCAGCTAATTTTTGTATTTTTAGTAGAGATGGGCTTTTGCCATGTTGGCAAGGCTGGTCTTGGACTCCTGATCTCAGGTGATCCGCTCACCTCGGCCTCCCAAAATGTTGAGATTACAGGCATGAGCCACCGCATCTGACCTACATCTTTGCTTTTAAACATCCAGTTGCTATGCAGACATGAAACCTTATACCCTTCAGCTTGGCTCCCTCAGGCCTGGGTGCCCTGGACACCCACATGAAAGAGGATCTTCTCCATTTCTGCACAGCTTGAAGTCGGAGGTCAGAACTGCTCGGACCCCTCCCTTTACCCTGGGCTCCCCTTTCTGTCCTGTTCCAAAGCTTCCTGTCCTTGCACCTCAAAAGGCAGCCACCTGGCCCCTCAGCCCCACACATGACTCTGACCTTCATGTCCTCCTTGGTCACAGTCACCATCTCCATCAGGGGTGAGCTGCCCTGAAGAATGCTCGTGCCTGGTGAGTGGCTCACCCAGCCATGCATCACCCTATGTCTCCCGGCCTGGCCAGTGGTACCAGCTCAGACCTGCTTGCTTTTCTCACAGTTCTCTCTGCTCAGTGCTGTTCTGCCTCCTGGGGGCAGCATTGCTGTCCTCCATGAGTGCTCATTCTTGGTCTGCTCTCCCTGGAAAATAGAGTGATGGCCTCCACCCGTAACCACTGAATTCCACCTTTGTTTCTGATTGGCCTGGCTGGTTACTCCCAGAAGCTTCCCCAAAAGAACAGTGCATCAAAGAGGATTTACAAAACAGTGTCACAGTTGATCATACAAATTGGGTCTTTCTTGTCATATTCAACTAAAACAGAGTCAAGAGGCCTGGGGAGAAACACTCAGGGCACATAGCATTGCTCGAAGGATACAATTCTCTGTGCTCCTGGCTGCTGAAACTGCCTACTGTTAACCTCAAACCAGTTTTCTCTAACAGCCACTGAAATAATCTGCTGAAATCTAACACCACCATTCACCAATCAGTGTTTGCCAGTGCCCCCAAAACTTTACTAGTGCCAATGAACTTTCTATCAAAACAATTTGTAACATTTATCTTTTTATGAAACCTCCTAACTTCTCTGCCCTTTGGACAAACAGAAGACCACCTGGTCTGTGTGTATGCCCTGAATTGCAATTCTTGCTTCCCAAATAAAACATTTTTAATTTACAGATTTGTGTCGGTAGTTTATTTAACTTCAACAACAGTAATGTCTTTCTGTAGCATTAGTGACACGCCAGTGAAAGATTAGTATCTGCATGTTTTTACAGCATCCTTTCAGTTATATATATAATATTAGAATTATATATTATAATATTATACAGCATATACTGTATATAGTATATATATTATATTATATACATGTATAACATTACATATGTGTATAATATATAATATAATGTATAATATATTATATATATTACATTATACTAGATTATAATATTATAATGTTATAACATTATAATATATTATACATTATATTATAATCTAGTATATTATAATATAATGTAATATAATATATATAATATACCATTATAATACATATTATATATAATGTACATATATTATAATTGTATATTATAACATTATAATATATAATCTAGTATATTATAATATAATGTAATATATAATGTAATAATATAATGTATACCATATTATATAATGATGTATACCATATTATATAATGATGTATACCATATTATATAATGATGTATACCATATTATATAATGATGTATACCATATTATATAATGATGTATACCATATTATATAATGATGTATACCATATTATATAATGATGTATACCATATTATATAATGATGTATACCATATTATATAATGCTGTATACCATATTTATAATGATGTATACCATATTATATAATGATGTATACCATATTATATAATGATGTATACCATATTTATAATGATGTATACCATATTATATAATGATGTATACCATATTTATAATGATGTATACCATATTATATAATGATGTATACCATATTTATAATGATGTATACCATATTGTATAATGATGTATACCATATTATATAATGATGTATACCATATTTATAATGATGTATACCATATTATATAATGATGTATACCATATTTATAATGATGTATTATATATTATATAATAATATAATATATAATATATTATATAATATATTATATATTATATAATATGTTTATATAATATATGATATATTATATAATATATTATATAATATATAATATATTTATATAATATATTATATGATATATCATATATAATATATTTATATAATATATAATATATTATATAATATATTATATAATATATAATATATAATAAAATATAATATATTATATAATAATATATATTAATAAATAATATATTATATATTTATATAATATATTATATATTAATAAATAATATATAATATATTAATAAACAATATATAATATATTAATAAACAATATATAATATATTATATAATAATACATCATATATTATATAATAATACATCATATATTATATAATAATACATCATATATTATATAATAATACATCATATATTATATAATAATACATCATATATTATATAATAATATATGATATATTATATAATAATATATCATATATTATATAATAATATATAATTATATAATATATTATATAATTATATCATATATTATATAATAATATATAATTATATAATATATGATATAATTATATAATATATTATATAATTATATAATATATTATACAATTATATAATATATTATACAATTATATAATATATTATACAATTATATAATATATAATAATATATAATATATTATATAATTATATAATATATAATAATATATAATTATATAATATATAATAATATATAATATATTATATAATTATATAATATATTATATAATTATATAATATATTATATAATTATATTATATAATAATATATAATATATTATATAATTATATAATATATAATAATATATAATATATTATATAATTATATAATATATAAGAATATATAATATATTATATAATTATATAATATATAAGAATATATAATATATTATATAATAATATAATATATAATAATATATAATATATTATATAATAATATAATATACAATAATATATAATATATTATATAATAATATAATATATAATAATATATAATATATTATATAATAATATAATATATAATAATATATAATATATTACATAATATATAATATATAATAATATATAATATATTACATAATAATATACTATATAATAATATATAATATATTACATAATAATATACTATATAATAATATATAATATATTACATAATAATATACTATATAATAATATATAATATATTACATAATAATATAATATATAATAATATATAATATATTATATAATAATATAATATATAATAATATATAATATATTACATAATATATAATATATAATAATATATAATATATTACATAATAATATAATATATAATAATATATAATATATTACATAATAATATAATATATAATAATATATAATATATTACATAATAATATACTATATAATAATATATAGTATATTACATAATAATATACTATATAATAATATATAATATATTACATAATAATATAATATATAATAATATATAATATATTACATAATAATATAATATATAATAATATATAATATATTACATAATAATATAATATATAATAATATATAATATATTATATAATAATATAATATATAATAATATATAATATATTATGTATTATTATATATTATATTATTATATAATATATTATTATATATTATATTATATAATAATATAATATATAATAATACATAATATATTATATAATAATATAATATATAATAATATATAATATATTACATAATAATATAATATATAATAATATATAATATATTACATAATAATATAATATATAATAATATATAATATATTATATAATAATATATATTATATATAATATATAATATATTATATAATATATTATATAATAATATATAATATATTATATAATATATTATATATTAATATATATTATTATATAATATATAATATATTATATAATATATTATATAATATATAATATATTATATTATATATTATATAATATATAATATATTATATAATATATAATATATTATATAATATATTATATAATATATAATATATAATATAATATATTATATAATATATAATATATTATATAATAATAATATATAATATATAATATATTTATATAATATATTATATAATATTATATAATATATAATATATTTATATAATATATTATATAATAATATATAATATATTTATATAATATATTATATAATAATATATAATATATAATATATTTATATAATATATTATATAATAATATATAATATATAATATATTTATATAATATATTATATAATAATATATAATATATAATATATTTATATAATATATTATATAATAATATATAATATATAATATATTTATATAATATATTATATAATAATATATATTAATATATAATATATTATATATTTATATAAATATATTATATAATAATATATAATATATAATAATATATAATATATTATATAATAATATATATTAATATATAATATATTATATATTTATATAATATATTATATAATAATATATAATATATTATATATTATTATATAATATATTATACATTATAATGTATAATATATAATCTAGTATAATATTATATATTGTGTATATAATTGAAAGGATATATATTTATATATATATAAAAAAAGAGAGGGAGGCAGGATCTTGCTCTGTCATCGAAGCTGAAATGCAGTGGCATGGAGTGCAGTTCACAGCAGCCTTGGCCTCCTATGCTAGGGTGATTCTCCCACCTCAGCCTCCCAAAGTAGCTAGGACTACAGGTGCATGCTACCAAACCTGGCTAATTTTTGTATTTTTGGTAGAGATGGGGTTTCACTATGTCACCCAGTTCGGCTGCTCTTGAACTCCTGGGCTCAAGCAGTCCTCCCACCTTGACTTCCCAAAGTGCTGGTATTACAGGCGTGAGCTATCACACCTGGTGGCAGTAATATTTGTTAGCATTTATTGATGCTTACTCTGCATCAGAGAAATATTTTACCTGGATGATATCATGTAAGTCTCACAATAACCCTTTTGAGGGAGATTTGATTATTATCTTCTCTTCATGTATGAGAAAGCAGAGGCATAAAGAGGTTTGGTAAATTACCCAGAATCACAGAGCCTGCAAGCGCCTACTCTAGCTTTGGCCTGGGGAGTTCAGCCCGCACCATGCTGTGGACCTCCATCTCATTCTGCTTCATTTCCAGCACTCCTTCTCTCCTGGAAGTAAATTTGTTGGGCCCTGTCTTCATGGCACCCTCTACAGGGGCAATTCATTGAGGTCATTGAAGCTTTACCACACAGGAAGAACCAGTGGAGAGTACAAGGAGGTAGCCCTGTCCTAGGAAACTTAATGGGGGGCTGGGGAAGGGAAGGCAGCTTGGGAGCCCTTCAGCTTCTCCTGCATCAGTGGCTGTCTTTTCTGTTCTCTCTTCTGCGGGACAGTGATAATTAGAGTCTCTGAAAAGGGAAATGGAGGAGCTTGAACCAGGATCCTGTCTCATCCCTGACATCTAGCACCTTTGGAGCATTAGAAAATCACATCTTCTCTCTGGATCTCCATTTTCTCACCTGCGAAACAGGCATGATAATTTGTACATGAATACAATGGGTCACTGTAAGGGTAAATGAGATGAACAGTGGAAAAGCACCTAGTAGACTGTAATGTACTGCATGAATGTCATGAGAAACATTCTTTGTTATTGGGTGATTAATATTGAGGATACTGTTTAAAATGTGATCTCATGGGTACCTCTGCCCTTGGTGTTTCTTTATATACCTTGGCCCAGTTAGGTAGCTGCAAGTAGGCCAGGGTGTGCTCGTTATCACAGCAAAGAGGAGTAGCAGAACAGGGTAGAGGGAAAAAAGGGGAAGATCTTTTTGGCTTTTTTAGTTTTCAAAAGTCTAGGCCCTTTTATTGGGAACCTTCTGGGCTAAAGAAAATGCTCTGTATCTTGTTCAAACTGAACGCTTAAGATCTGTGCATTTTTTTATGTATAAATGACACTTAAAAAGCAAATCAAAACAAAATAAGTTCAGGTTATTAGAAGAACAGGAAAGACTCAGGGCATGCACAACATATGTGGCAGAAAATGTGGGAGGAGAAGATATGGCTAAGCGCAAGGCTTTCTTGCCTCCTCCCAGGCGAGGGGTTGGAGAGAGAATCAAGAGTTAAGTGCAGTGTTCAGGTGGACAGGTTCTGGAGACAACAGGACAAGCAGCCCATTCCCCAGGCTGTGAGCCTCAAGGAGGCCCCAAATCCTAAATAAGCTTGCAGCCTCCAACACTCAGAAGTCATGGCTTCTAGGAGAAGAAATGGTATGATGTGACCAGGTGGACTGGACATTTGTCCACCTCCCATTACACAAGAGATGTTGAATCATGTTCATGGGTCCAAGAGAGGACACAGATCAGGAGAAGGCCTTGTGGACAAATTGTGTGGATGCTTGATCACAGGCCAGATGGGACAGTGGAAGTTTCTGTTAATAATACAAGTTGAAACTAGTGTGTAAAGATGAGAGGTCCCCTTTCCCAAAGCCTCAGAACCATGTAAGTCTTGCCATCATTACCCTGTCCCTGGAACTTACTGGAATCCCAGAGGAAAGAGGGGAAGGGAACTTCAATATGACCGAGATTAGTTGTTAATGGCCCAGGAGAGTTGGAGGTAGTAATATACAAAAATAATGTCATTTATTTTGCATAGTCGTGGTTTAAAATTTTTTTTTTATTTGAAACAGAGTCTTGCTCTGTCACCCAGCCTGGAGTGCAGTGGCACGGTCACAGCTAACTGTGGCCTTGACCTCCTGGGCTCAAGCAATCCTCCCAGAGCCTCCCAAGTAGCTGAGACTACAGGTGCCCACCACCATGCCCAGCTTTTTTTTTTTTAATTATTTTTAGTAGAGACGTGGTCTCACTATGTTGCCCAGGCTGGTCTTCAACTCCTAAGCTCAAGCAATCCTCCCACCTCAGTTTGCCAAAGTGCTAGGATTATAGGCATGGGCTACTGCACCTGGACAGCATAGTCATGTCTGATTTCTGAGAGTTGCACCACTTCATTAAATTTTGTTTAACTATATTTTCAAATCATGTAATCTACAGAGAGTATCTCTGCAATGTCCCAAAAATGCGCTCAGAACACTACACAGCTTAATTCAATTAAAGCAGAAATCTGCATGCTACAGAAAGTGTTCTGAGTTAAGAAAGAGGTGTTTCCATTAAGTATGCTTGCCATCTAAAAGTCTTGGTAGTGACATTCCACATTTCTTTTTGACACTTGCTTCAGCTCAACACAATAGTTTTATAATCTAGGACCATGGGGACTGTATAATATTCTCCAAGATTTTCTTAATTAATGGAGTATCTTGGAACATTTACTTTATCTACAGCAACATCCTTTCTTTTTCTATCCCAAGCCTCTCCCAGAACTGTTGCTGAAGCTGTCTTCCCAATGGAGGGCTGATGACAGAAGATGCCTGCTGGCTGTCCACTGCAGCTCTGTATCCAGAGTGAAATTGAGGCTTGCTAGAAAGATTTTAAAGGCATTTTTTAAAAGATAAGAGGGCATCATTAACAACTTTATGCCAGTACATTTTGGTAAAATGTATAAATTCCTAGAAAAACAAGAGTTACCAAAACAGACACAAGAATAAATAGAAAATCTAAATAATTAATGCATCACTTAAAAATCTTCCCGTAAAGAATACCCCAGACCCAGATGACTTCTCAGGTGAATACTACCAAACATTTAGAAAAGAAATGGCATCAATTGTACATAAGTCTTCCAGAAAACAGAAAAAAAAAAAACACTCCTCAAGATTTTTATGATGCCAGAAAAACCTGATTTCAAAATTTGATAAGAACCTTATAAGAAAGCAAACTTAGAAGCCCATTTCATTCCAGAAGATAAATGCAAAAATCCTAAATAAAATATTATCAAACCAAAAAAAAGCACTACATGAAAAAAAAGAATGCATCATAACCAAATTGAATTTATTCCAGGAAAGCAAAGCTGGTTTATCATTGAATAATTCTTCACCAAACTAATGAAATAAAAAAGAAAACTGTACAATTATCCCAATAAATGTAGAAACTGCACGTGATAAAATGCAACACATATTCCTAAACAATTCTTAGCATATTGGTAATAGAAGAAAACTTCCTTAATAAAAAAAATCAGTTTTTAAAAATCCACAGCAAACATATAAAGGTGAATTTTTCTAACTTTTCCCTGTAAGAACAGAATAAGACAAAGACACTTGCTTGAATAGTGCCTTACTTCTCAATATTTTACTTAAGGTCATAGCCAGTGCAAGAAGGTAAGAAAAAGAAATAAAACGTGTAGGGATTGTAAAGGAAGAAATAAAGCTAAAATTACATGCATATTACATGATTTTGTGCTTAAAAAATTCCTGATAACCTAAAGACATACTATTAGATTTAGTAAATAAACTGAACAAGGTTGTTTGAAACAGTCAATTTATAAAAATCACAATTATAAGTTATATTCAAAGGATAACACTTAAAAATCTCATAAATTTAACAAAATAGATTTTGTTAGAAATAAATCTAACGAACACGTTTAAGAGTTCTATGCTGAAAACCACAAAACATTGTTAAAAATGTAAAAGAAGAGCTAAATAAATGAAGAGATGTTTATGGATTAAAGGTTCACTTATCTCAAGATGTCAGTTCTCAAATTGATCTATTCCAATGCAATGCAAATGCAATAAAAAATTCCAGGTATTTTGTAAAAATGAAGAAGCTGATTCTAAAATTTTTGTGATAATGCAAAGGGGCTAGAATAGTCAAGCAATTTTGAAGAAGAACAAAATTGAAAGAATTTCTTAACTGGATACCAAGACTTTGGAAAGACTTCAGTGTCATATCGACACAGGAGAGACAAACAGATCTTCAGAACAACGCAGAAAGTCCAGAAGACCCAAATATACATGCACACTTGATTTATGAGAAAGCACCATAGCAGAGTAGTGGGGACAGGATGGCTTTTCAACAAATGGTGATGGGTAAAAAAACAATGAAAGTTGGTGTATACAGCCAATACATTTAAGAATCAGTTCTGTAGGTGGAAGAAACCAGACACAAAAGGCCACATTTTGTATAACCTTAATTGTATGAAAACTCAAAAATAAGCAAAACCAAGATGTGGTGTTAGAAGTCAGGCTAATGGTTACGTTTGGGGAGGAGCAACAGGTAGTCTTTGGAAGGGCCATAAGCACAGCTCCTGAGGTTACATGAGGAGTGGTTACATGAGTGTGTTCACTTTGCAACAATTCACCAAACTATTACATGAACTTAAGGTATGCACTCTTTTCTGTATACATGTTATATTTTAATTTAAAGTTAAAATTTTTTTGACCTTTCTACTTTATAGCTTCATAATGTTGTATTTCTCTAGGCCTCTTTTTTTTATTATTTATTTATTTATTTATTTACAGAATGGGGATCATGTTACAGTAGGTAGGTAGTCAGGCAGACATAAGTAGTGCAGAAGAGCCTGCCCCTCACCCAACCAGGAATGTCAGGCAACCACTAGCCAATAAGCAGTTGTTAAGCTGTCTCTCTAAAATAATAATTGGTTGCAGGCAGCACCAGTGAAAGGCAGTCTCCCAATAGACAGAAACACCTGAAAGTGATGATCGCCAGCTTCCAAATAAGACCTCAGGAGTTGGGCAAGTGGTCTCAAGCATGTGCACTAAGAGGCAAAGTGGTGGAGTTTAATTAGTACATAACCTTCTTCTAGGAACACTCAACTGATAAGGGAGGAGTGCCTCATGTGAGCACGTGTACAACTCCAGGAAACATACCGCGCATGCAGCCCCCCTCCCAAGGGCTAACAGGCCACTGCACATGTGGACAGCCTGACACAAGGGAAGAATCAGGGAGAAGGGATGCAATTCTCTGGAAGTTTGCCAATGTATAAGACCCCCCCCACAAGGCAAAGGTCAGACCATGCACTTGACTCTCAAGTTGCCCACTTGGCCCTCTTCCAGGTGTACTTTACTTCCTTTTACTACTGCTTGAAAACTTTTTAATAAGCTTTCACTCCTCCTCTGAAAGTTGCCTTGGTCTCTCACTCTACCTTATGCCCCTCTGTCAAATTTCTTTTTTCTAAGGAGCAAGAATTGAGATTGCTGAAGACCCATACAGATTTACTGTTGCTAAATATTATGATAGCCTCTCTCTTTTAGGATGTGAGAATTAAATATGATATGTTTCATAAATAAGTACTTTGTTCAGTGACTGGCCCATACCAGAGGCTTGATAAGTATTCAATGTTCTTAGGTGTTAAGGTCACTTGGATAGTTAGCGGTGGAACTAGAATTAAAACCCATCCAAACAAGGTACTTTTTAAAAAAAATCACATGTCCTATATCACATGGCTGCTTATTAACATGACTTGAATGAAATGCTGGATTTAAATAGCATTTGCTGTGAGTTATCATAAATAGCCTCCATTCTCAGTTTTATGTTTTGCAAGAGATTAAGTGTATTCATTCCTCCCAGTTCTCAATTCCTGTGAGTATACTTTGGAATCTAAAGTATTTTAGTGTATCTACCCCCACTAAAAATGAAAATAAGCCCTAAATATTCCAATCACCTCATTAGAAAACTGTTCAGAATTGTTGGCTCCATCCAGCCCTCAAAAGGGAGAAGAAACTTCAGTTTGAATCAGATCGTAACCAAGACCTCATTAATTGGCATAAAGGAAAAAAAATTAAAAGATATATTAGCTATCAAGAGGAATGTTTGGAAAATCACTCAAAGATGAAGCAACTGAAAAAAGAGCTGTGTGCTCATTAATTAGCACATCAACAGACTTCTGTCCAGTGGATTTGATCACAGTGAATGCACTTTTGGATGTGAATCAGCGGTTCCCGAATATTAATGAAACCAGTCATCAAGAGTTAATTACAGCTGGATCCTGGGCAACAAAAAAGACAGGGCTCAGACCAGGGTAAGAGTTTGAATTCATCTGAATTGGACCCTTCTAAATCTCAAACATGTTTTTGGAGGGCCCTGTTTAAAAGCAATTTGAGTAAAGATGTGTTATAAGATTCATGGGCCATATAACTTTTAATGACTTATCAACAAAGATTTAGAACCATTGGTAGAAAAGAGAGGATTATGTCTTAATCCTGCAGTTAGGGCACATGAAGAGTCTTTGTAGTGTACAGACACCATCTCTTCTGGCTCTGGTTCAGGAGCCATTGTGTCATGTTCTTTATTGTAAAACGTGCCTTGGCTGGCTTGTTTCATATTTCTCATCTTAAGGAAAAAGTAGCAACGCTGTTATTGCTGGCAATGCCACGGCTCTTTAGGACCTGTTAGTATTGAAACTATAGATCAACTTGCCTCTGGAGTTCTCTGATGTCATTTATTTCACGCTGGGTGCATCATTACTCATGACACTGCATCCTCCATCATGGCCCTGGTGAATATTGGCTTCTTATGGGTCCCTAAAGGTTGTCACTGTGCTTTGTTTGTGATGACTACAAATGCACGTTTCACCTTCAGTATGCAGGAAAATGTTTTCTGGTCATCTTGAACTTACCATCTTAGATTTTATGGTGCAATACATTCTGCAGCCATGTCTTCTCTTGATTGCCTTAGGCCATGATTGCTGCATTCCTAGAATGGCATCTCTTTCAATGCTGATCTCATCCCTGCCTTTCACAAACCCGTCTGCCATGGGAAGGCTAGACTAGGGAAAAAGAGTGATCCTATTCACTAAAGAGGTCCATCCCTCATTTGGCATGGCTTAAGATTGACCTATGAAAACAAAATGTCACCACATGATTGGAGGCAAGAGAAAGAGGATATCAATCAGATGCGCTGCTGACATTGTGGAGCAAAGACTCAAAAGCCCTTGGAGGAAGTGTTGTTCTCCCTAGATGACTGCCTAACATGTGGCACAGACCTGCAGAGAAGATAGAGTGGCCATCCTGGGTGCCAGCCACAGCAGGTGCACAGGTAAATGACTCGACTGCCACCTCCTGCTGTCTTTGATACTGTAGAATGGAGGCTGACAGCTTCCATGCAGTTGGAACATGGAAGGGCATGAGCCAAACCATGGGCACACAGATGTGGCTCAAGAACAAGAGCTTGCCATTGATTCTTAGTAGCCCAGAGCCCCGAACTTGTCCTTTGTCCAAATCGAGTGAGAATCAACCCAAATCAGCACATCAGCACAGCAGAATTCTGATAAGGCACCTCTTCCTGTGTGCTTTTCTTTATCGCTGCACTGTAACAATCACATGCTGTTGTAACAGTTTCAGTGTGTGTTTTCCCAAGTAATTGGTGATCTCCTTAAGGTCGGAGATTGTTTCTATTTATCTTTGTGTTTGTAGTCACTGCAGAGTAACGGATACATAATTGGTGTCTAATAAAATGCCTGCTGACCAATAAGTGACTTAAGGAATGTGTGATGGGCGTGAGACTTTTTAGTAATAATTTAAGAGTATTTACACAGACTCATTATCATTTATAACATCAAATTTAAAATGTTTCTTCCACAGTAAACATGATGTACCTTTCAGTTTGCCAGGCCTCTGAGCCCAGGCTAAGCCATTGTATCACCTGTGACATGCACGTATATGCCCAGATGGCCTGAAGTAACTGAAGAATCCAAAAGAAGTGAAAATGGCCTGTTCCTGCCTTAACTGATGACATTCCACCACAAAAGAAGTGAAAAGGGCCGGTCCTTGCCTTAACTGATGACATTACCTTGTGAAATTCCTTCTCCTGGCTCATCCTGGCTCAAAAATCTCCCCCACTCCTGCCCTCCAGAAGAACAACCCCCCTTTGACTCTAATTTTCCTTTACCTACACAAATCTTATAAAAACGGCCCCACCCCATCTCCCCTACGCTGACTCTCTTTTCCGACTCAGCCCGCCTGCACCAAGGTGATTAAAAAGCTTTATTGCTCACACAAAGCCTGTTTGGTGGTCTCTTCACACGGATGCGAGTGAAACAGCTCTCATTATCCCTATTTGAATTGTCCTGGGTTTGGGAGCTTGCTACTTAGGGCTGCAGTCCCTTCCATGGTTTCATTCTAGATATAATGTACATAACACCATGAGGACAGTGATAGCCATAATCTTAGTGTGCAACACATTTATCATGATTGTTGGGAGACTCAACTTCTAATTTCTGGTTATCGTGAGCTATTTTTCAGGGCAAGCACTCCTAATAAAAACAACTAAAAATGTTAAGTAAGTTATTTTTTGACATCCTTTTTTAACCCAGCATATAATGAAGCAAGCAGCATGTGTGACAACCATCTGAAAAGCAGACAACAGACACAAACACGGGAATACTTTTAGATCTTGAAATTATTGGACATGGACTATAAGGTAACTATGCTTACTGTGGTGGGTTGAATCATGGCCCCTGAAAGACATCCATATTCTAATCTCTGGAACCTGTGAATATGTTACTTTACACGGGAAAAGGGACTTTGTGGAAATGATGAAATTAATGATTTTGAGATTGAGGGGCTTATTCTGGAATATCCGAGTGGGTCCAATGTAATAACAGGGGTTCTTATAAAAGGGAGGCAAGTGGATCAGTGTCAGAGAGAAAGAAATGTAAGAATGTAAAAAAAAAGGTCAGAGAGGAGATAAGATGTAACACTGCTGACTTTGAAAATGGAGGAAGGGGTCACAAGCCTAGGCATGTAGGTGGCCTCAGGAATCTGCAAAAGCAAAGGGAATGGAATCCCCCACTAGACAGACCCTCCAGAGGAAAGCAAGCCTTCAAATACCTTGATTTGAGCCCAGTGAAACTGATTTCAAAATCCATACTTCAAGGACTGTAGGATAATTAATTCATGTTGTTTTAAGCCACCGAGTTTGTGGTAACTAGTTAGAACAGTAATAAGAAACTAATAAATTTACTATGTTTTAAAAAGTAAAGATAAGTTTAAGGATATCTCTGAAAAGATAAAACTATAGTTAGATTTCAAAAATTACTAAATAGTACTTCCAGAAGTTAAAAAATACAATAGTCAAAATGTAAAACTCAGTGGACGAGTGGATGGGTTTAATAGCCAATTCAACACAACTGAAGAGAGAATTGATGGCCTGAAAGTTAAATCGGAAGAAATTCAGGATGCAGAATAGGAAGACGAAAAGATATACAGTAAATAAGTTAGAGAGGCTAAAGTGTGAAAGTCTAACTTAAATTTAGTCAGATTCCAGAGGGAAAATAGTGGATAGGAAATAATAATATCTCAAGAGTTATTGGTGTCTTTCTCACTTTCCAGCTGTATTACTGGCTGCTCTTGGTTAGGGGGCCATCTTGTACCTAAGGTAGGAAGATGGTGGCCACAAAGAAGATAACAAAGTCTCTGGAGTTGATCAACTCTGGTTATGAAAAATGGAAAGTACGTACTGGGGTACAAGCACACTCTGAAGATGATCAGACATGGCAAAGCAAAATTAGTCATCCCCACTAACAATTGGCCAGCTTTGAGGAAATCCAAAATAGAGAACTATGCAATGTTGGCCAAAACTAATGTCCATCACTATAGTGAAAACAGTATTGAATTGGGCATGGCATGAGAAAAATACTACGGATTATGCACAGTGGCTGTCATTGATCTAGATGATTCTGATATCATTAGAAGCATGCCAAAATAGGCTGGTGAGAAATAAACCATGCAAAATTTTTCTTTAATAAAACTTTATTGCTCACACAAAGCCTGTTTGGTGGTCTCTTCACACGGACGCGAGTGAAACAGCTCTCATTATCTGTATTTGAATTGTTCTGGGTTTGGGAGCTTGCTACTTAGGGCTGCAGTCTCCTCCATGGTTTCATTCTAGATATAATGTAGAATGAGAAAAATACTACAGATTATGCACAGTGGCTGTCATTGATCTAGATGATTCTGATATCATTAGATATCAGAAATTCATTAGGTAGCAGAAATTTTCTGCTACCTAATGAACAACATCAAGGAGCAGATTTAAGAATCCCAGTCAATCCTAGATATTTTTGGATGGTTTTATAGAGGCAATAGAGCACAGTGGTCTAGATCAAAGTTTTTTAAAGTTTTTAAGATACTACTGAATTCTAGTTTTGCCACTCAGCTACATAATTTGGGGCAAGTAAATTGACCTCTCTGAGCCTCCATCTCCTTATATTAAAAATAAGGATAGCATCTGATTTATTGGTTGGTTATAAGGAATAAATATATACAAATGTGATTAGCACAGGAATAGGTCCAAAGTAATATGAAGTACGTAATTGATAATATTTTTAGTAGTGTACAGAGTGTATTTTCTCATGATGAGTTGAAGTCTGTTTTCTGATAACTTCCACTCATTTATCTTAATTCTGATTTCTGGAATAATACAGAACAAGTCTGCTTTCTATTATATCTACACATTCACTCTTTAGCTTTTTGAAGATTGGCAACTGCAGAAGAGCAGGGAATAGGTAAGTGGCCAGGTAAACATCAAGGCTCCCTGACACTGGCCATGATAAGCCAATAGTTCATATGGTTGGAACCATTTTCTTGGTAATATGAAGCCTCTCAAAGACTCTTGGGGGTCTTAGAATTCTAGAGTATCAGAGCAGCAGTGGGGTATTAGAATCCAGCATCCTCATTCGGCAGGTGAAGAATAGGAGGCCCAGGGAGTGGAGATGGCTTAGCCAGAATCAACTGGTGACCAAGCCATGGAGGAGCCTCTGAGATATTGAAATACTATGGACGCTTGGGGATAAAAATTCGATTTCCTTCTCATTGGAACAAATAATTTGGGAAATGTCCTATCATAATTGAATTAAATCAAAAGGAATTATGTTCCAATGGAAGCAATGGAAGTGCTGTGTGATGGAAAGACCATGGGCTTTTAGAATCAGTTCTGCTTGACCTTGGGCAGATAACCTTTCCGAGGCTCAGTTTTAAATTTGGGTGGCAATATCTCCCTGACCAGGTTTGTCACAGGGATTAAATAAAACAACACATAGTCTAGAATAGAGTAAGTGGACAACAAATGACTCGTTTTTACTATGTTATTTCCCCATGAAACAAACATATTAAAAACGAATAAAAAAACCAAGTGGCCTCAGAGCCCTAAGAAAGCAACCAAGGAGTTCAAGGTCTTTGCAAACTACTTAAGTCATTCTTTGATTTTTGAATTCCACCATTTATTTGCCAATTATGTTAATTTAAAGAATAGATTCACAATTATGATTTTGAGTATTACATTATTCTTTTTATTTTGTTGTTTTTTGCTTTAATTTTATTTTAAAATATATATTTTTTAATTTTTGTGGGTATATAATAGGTATTTATGGAGCACATGAGGTGTTTTCATACAGGCAGGCAATGTGTAATAATTACATCCTGGAAAATGGGGTATCCATCCCCTCAAGCATTTATCCTTAGTGTTACAATCCAATTATACTCTTTTAGTTCATTCCTCATTTTAGGTAGATGGTAAAATACTAGGAAATGCCTAAAAAGAGTTTGCATATCATTGTATAGTGATAAAAATTTTATACTCATAAAATTCAGGTATGCAAAAATTAAACTTTATTTTTGCATATCTGGATTAAACTTAACTCTTGAAGTCCTCATTTACATTTAATAATGGAAAATTTAATTTTGCTAATTCAGGATAAACTCAGATCACTTCCAATTAAAAATTCATGTAAATAATTTAGTCATTCTGATTTACCCCCTCTTATCCCCTGGTTAGTTCCAGAGAGCTGAACACATGTGACCCAGGGGAGAGGGTGTCTGGTCCTGATCATTCTCTGTCCGCATGGTCTCTGCTGAGATGGCTCTTGTCTCATCTGGACCTTGTGTGTATAGAAGGGCATCTACTGTCAATGCCCATGGTTCTACCAGGTTGTCAGGTGCCAGGCCCACGCGTTCTGTGTTATCCTCACTGACCACGCTGTCCCTCTCTGCCTGTCTATGCTCCTCTAGTGGCCCTCAAAGATTTTGATGCTTCCCACATGATGCTGGCTTGTGCAGGATACTGGGAGGCTTCCATGGGCCCCCTTAGATGCTGTTTCTTCTCCTGATTTTCTCTTTTCTTTATATTTTAAACAGGTACGTGGGTGATTGTTACACTTGCCACAGATTTCCTCACTCACCACACACTCCTTTCTCCTTTTGGCATCCCTTCTTCACAATAGATGCTAGAAGGTAAAGATTACATTTCCCAGGCTTTTGTGCAGCTAAGGCTCCACATGTGACCTGTTTTACTGAGATTAATTACTTTTTCAGGATGCGTAACAAATGGCCACAAATGTAGTGGATTAAGACAATACTCATTTACTATCTCATGGATTCCGCAAGTCAGAAGGCTGGGAGGTCTTGATGGGGTTCTCTGCTCAGGGTCCTACAAGGCCCAAATCAAGGTTTTAGAGCCAGGCTCTGCTCTTGTCTGGAGGGTCTACAGAATAACCTGCTTCTATGTTCATTCAGATCATCATTGTTGGCAGGAACCACTTCCTCAAGATGATAGGACTGAGGTCCCTGCTTTCTTGTTGGCTTGATCTGTTAGGCAAGGCTACTCTACTCCTGGAGGCTGCCTGCATTCCTCCTCATGTCACCTCTTCCATCTCCAAAGCAGCAATAGTGTGTTGAATCCTTCTCTTGCTTGAAATCTCTGACTTGCCCTCATGTTACCAGCCAGAGAAAACTCTCTGCTTTTAATGGGCTCATGTGATTTGTTTGAAACTGCTCAGATCATCTTCCTTTTGAATAACTCAAATGCAACTTATGAGTAACCTTAATAACATCTGAAAAATCCCCTCTGTCAGGTAATAGAATCATGGGTTTGATATTTTATCATACTCACACTCCTAGGATTAGAGTGAGAAATCTTACACTGTCATCTTAGGCTCCTGTCCACCACACAGGCCATCGTACCTCTGCAAGACTTGAAACAAAGAAGGAGCAATGTGAGATGGTGGCTGAGCATGTGAGGAAATGGGACCCTTTGGTAAAAGCAAGGTAGCAGGAACATTGAATTCTTCTGTGGCTGGCTGTGGGAGCAGCAGTTCCTGATCAAGGTAGAAGCAGTATGTCCCTGCGGGGGCCCTATTAGGTCCATTTTTTTAGTGTGGGTCAGAGGATTTTTCTCAGGAGCTAATGCTATTATCCATTTCTCTGGAGCTCCCAGTGATTCTGTCAGCTATCGCTAGAACTTTCTGTTTAAACTAGCCAGAGTAGACTCTGTTATCTGCAGCTAAGAACTCTAACCAATACAGTGGTATAATCCCTAATTCTTCCATACCTGCAATATTTTTTTTTGTTCATCCCAGCTGGGTATAGGATCCTTGGAATTGTGTTATTATTTTTCCCCATTAGTCTATATATTCTACTTCATTGTCTAGCTTCTAGAGTTTAAGATGAGAATCTGAAATAAGTCTAATTCTTTGTCTTTGTAATAACATTCTTTCTGATTGGAAGCTTGGAAGACTTTATTTTTAATTGTGTGTGTCATGTTAGGATGGTGATCAATGTCTGGAAAATCCCAGTGAATACCATGATGGGATAGGAAGTTTCCTAAGTGGAAAAAGACATGAGCACTTTTCTGCAGAGCTGGCCACATAAGGAGGAAATGAGGCAGTCACCTCACAGCAGGATATGTAGCATCCCAGAGCCCCCAGAATCCTCACAGACGTGCCCAGTGCTGAAGGCCCTGCCCTCATGGAGGGGCAATCCACCGGGCACAAGAAGCCCACTTTTGCCTTTCTTAGGTTTTTTAAATGCCCTTCTGGTTCTTCCAAACCATTCTTGAGATCTGATTTTGTACTCCAAAGACAACCAACAGGTACCAACAATACCAGCACATTCTTGAGTATTCAGTGTGTGGTTGTTTTAATAAAAAAAAAATCCAGTCTCCAGGCATTCCTGGGTTTAAACCATTTTTTGGAATGATTCTTGCTCTTTGGAATATGAGGATTTTATGAGAATATGCTCAGATGTGTGTCTCATTTCTTCTCTCTTTCTTGATTTAAGGGATTCTTTTAATCTTCAAATGAGATCTTTGTTTCTATTATTTGATCATTACTCTTCTTCATCACTTGTTTTTTTTACCACCTGAAATTTGTATTTTTCCCTGTTAAGTCTCCAGACTCTCCCCTTTGAGCATCTTTCTTTTCCATTATGATTCTCAACTCTTTGTAATTTTTGGTCTGTATTTATGTATTTATTTATTTATTTTTGAGACAGTCTCACTCTGTTGTCCAGGCTGGAATGCAGTGGCATGATCATCACTCACTGCTACTTCTGCCTCCTGGGCTCAAGCGATCCTCCCACCTCAGCCTCCCAAGTAGCTGGGACTGCAGGTGTGCACCACCATACCCAGTTAATTTTTGTATATTTTGCAGAGATGAGATTCCACTGTGTTACCCAGGCTCATCTTGAACTCCTAGACTTCTGGGATCCACCTGCCTCAGGTTCCTAAAGTGCTGGGATTATGGGCATGAGCCACCACACTCGGCCTTTGCTTTGTATTTAGAGAAGACTTTACCTCTGCCTGGTCATGATGTAGGGTGCAGAGGATATTCTCCTTGGAGTTTGATGATTGCACTCCTAAATCTGAAAATTCTTTTACTTTAATTTCCAAAATCATCTTGTGATTTAATTGAATTCCCACAGTGCTTTTTTGTTAAGGTGATATTTGACTCCTCCAAGAATTCCCTTTCAATGGGAGTTGTTTAAATTTGCCTGTCGCTCATTTACTTGCTGAACGTTCCTGACTCCACGTGCCTCCATCTTTGAATTTCCTGAGTTTCATCACTTCCTTTTATCAAGTTCCCTTCTGAACTTTATTTTTGTTTATGTGTTTCACATTCTTTGCCTTAACTCTTAGCAAGGCAAGTCATTTGCTCTTGTAAGTGGAGTCGAAGGGAGAGGTAAACCCTAGCAATATTCTACCAGCAATTCAGTATCATGTAAGCAAGATACACTTTCATGTGCATCTCAAACCTCCACTGTTCAATTGAAGCACACAAATACGTCTCTCTCAAGGTGTGAGTCTTTATGAGGACTGGCTATTTTATATTCATTATTTCCTGATTAATAGTGACTGAATTATCTGGGACACTTATACACAATCCTAGCCTATTAGGGGATACATCCTCCCAAAATGGGCGCTTATTTAAGTTTTCAATATCTTAGTTTATAGATGCAACTTCAGTGTTTAGGGCCCAATAGCTTTTGAATTACTCTCAGATGTTTGAGGCTCCATGCATGGGGGACATCATTTGACAGAATCATGTTCTGAAATACGGTGGTAAAAATGAAATGGTGCTGCTTTTACGAATTAACTGGGGTCACAATGCCAATAGTATGAGTTCCGTACAATGAGGGCTGGGAGGAGTAATTTGGCTGTTTTTACCCACAGAAAAAAAAATATAGGCCTTTTAATGCTGTAAGAACCATTTTGTTCAATTCCTAGGAAATTACATTGGCATACAGCCAAAAACTGTAATAATTTTCAGTATCAACCATGATAATTTGTAATACGTCAAGGTGGAAAATTGGACTCACAACTCTTGGCAAGCCTCCAGTCTGAGAGAGAACTTCTGAAAGCAGTGCTGGAAAGAGGTGACTGTGTTACTATGATTTGTGTCAGACCCATCCAGATGTTTTCTGAACTTGCTGGTCACATGAACTGACTTATTCTGTAAATTGCATTTTATAGTGCCATCAGGGTTAATACAGTGAGGGTCGGTGGAGCCAGCTGGCTTATTCAATAAATATCTGCCTTTCTGAAAGGAAAAGAATGAAGAAACCCATTCCTTGTGTGCTTGTGAATTTCTAATAGACTGACTATAGAAATCATCTCTAGCATGTGGCCTAAAGAGCCAGAACGAAGGGGAACTTCTGCAAAAATCCCTGACTTCAGACCTAATCATCTGAAAGTCTTTTTCCAACTGTGGTCTAAACCACCAGACATGTTATCACAAAGGAACAGCAATGTGACTAATGGACAGGTACAGTTAGAAGAAGTTACAAACTTAATTTAAGGGCAAAAGGTAAAAAATTACATAGCAGTTAGATATAAGGCAGAAGCCCACACAGCTATAAATGGGGGTTTCCCAGAACCCCAAGGGCTGGCCGGCTGATACTATCACTGCCCAGGCTGAGGACTCCTGGGGGAAAGTAGCTTGTCTCTGCCATTCTTGTGAGGAAGCCACGATTTAAACTCTCATACCCCACCTGCACCTGACTTTGGAGACTCTGTTTAGGTGTCCACCTCCTCACTACATGAAAGGACTTGGTACAAAACACTCCCAGCACTTACAGAATGTTTGTATGACTGGATTAATCAAAAGTCAACTGCACATCTTATATCACTAAGCAAATCTAGACTTTAGCCTCAGATTCATTTCTTCACTTCAGTAGAAATCATTTCTCTATTGTCAAATGACAAAATTAGAACAAATTTAGCTTTAAAATCTTTTTTTATTTCTTTCTCCTTCCTTCCCTCCCTCCCTCCCTCTCTCCCTCCCTCCCTTCCTTCCTTGCTTCCTTCCTTTCTTCCTCCCTTCCTTTCTCCCTCATTCCCTCCCTCCCTCCTTCTCTTTTTTCTTTTCTTTTCTTTTTTCCTCTTTCTTCCTTCCCTCCTTCATTTCTTTCTCTTTCTTTCTTTGTTTCTCTTTTTCTCTTCTTTCTTTCTTTGTTTCTCTCTTTCTCTCTCTTTTCTTTGTTTCTTTGTTTCTTCTTTCTTTCTCTTTCTCTTTCTTTCCCTTTCTCTCTTTCTTTCCTTCCTTCCTTCTCTTTCTTTCTTTCCTTTTTGCTTTCTTTTTCCCTTCCCTTCCCTTCCCTGTGTTTCCCTTTCCATTTCCTTCCCTTTCTCTTTCCCTTTCTCTTTTTCTCTCCCTTTCTCTTTCTTTTCTTTTCTTTCTTTCTTCTTCTTCTTCTTCTTTTTTTTTTTTTTGAAATAGATTGTCTCTCTATTGTGAAGAGTGGAATGCAGTGGCACAATCACAGCTCACTGAAGCCTTGATTTCCTGGGCTCAAGGAATCCTCCCACTTCAGCTTCCCAAGTAGCTGGGACTACAGGAGCATGACACCATACATGGCTAATTTTTATATTTTTTGTAGAGATGGGGCCTCACCATGTTGCGCAGACTGGTCTCAGACTCCTGGGCTCAAGTGATCCATCTCCATCCACCTCAGCTTCCCAAAGTGCTAAGTTTACAGGCATAAGCCACCATGCCCATCTAGTTTATACATCTTGATTGGCTTTTATTTGCAATTCTATAACTGGGCAATACCTCATTCTATAAGATAGAGTGTTCCAATGAGCCAAGCAGTGAAGGCTGCTTTATAGAGATAAAAGGGCTGAAGAAAGCAGAAACAGAACACAAAAAGGAGATTGGTCATTGCAAAGTTATTTTCCTTGTGAAGGTTAAAGCAGAGGGGACTTCCTTATCATGCTGACTAAAACTGGCCTGTTTGGGGGATTTTGCTGTTAACTTTCTCCTGATTTTTCAGAAGGACAGATAAACAGCTTAGTTTCAGTTGAAAACTTCAGCATGAGTGACTCCATTTTGGTTTGGTCTGTTGTGTCTAGTGCAGGAGCTCAATTCAAACCAAGAGACTCCTTTGAAACCACCTTTGCCAAATTATAACTAAGACAGTGAAATAGATCTGACGTAACCAACTCCATTTTGCTTCTATCCTCTGAGCTATCCTTGTTCATTTCTGGGCATAGGCTGAACTAACTTTGGGAAGAACTTAGTTTATAGTTTATAGTTTAAAACAAAGATGATAACAACCCTTTCCAAAACAAAACCCCTTCTTGCCTGGGCACTAGACTGCCTTTGTAGGACTAACAAATTAGCTGAAAGATTAGAAATTATGGTATAGAGGTCATACAGCTAGAGGCTACAAGATTCTGACCCTCCCCAAATTGTTCCTGGGGATAACATCACTATTGTAAAACCTAATATCAGTGCTTGAGATATATTGCAGACCCTGTGTTTGTTAGATCAGCTGACACCACTCAGATCGATAAACTGTCTCATCTGATCTTGTGGCCCCCACCCAGGAACTGACTCAGTGCAAGAGGACAGCTTTGACTCCTGATGATTTTGTTTCTGATCTGACCAGTCAGCACTCCTGACTCACTGGCCCTCATTCACCAAATTATCCTTAAAAACTCTGATGCCAGAATGCTTCGGGAGATTGATTTTAGTAGTAATACAACATGAATCTGCCACACAGCTGGCTCTGCATGAATAACTCTTTCTCTATTGCAATCCCCCTGTCTGGATAAAATGGATCTGTCTAGGCAGCAGTCAAGGTGAACCTGTTGGGCAGTTACACTATAAATTTTATTAAACACTATGAAATCCCCTTGGGGCAGCATAGCAATTGCAGCCTAAATGATTCAGATCATTCCAAATTGAGGGATGGGACCTGAAGGGGCAGAAAGTGGGCAATCCCTTTCCTCCCCATCATAAGGGTCATGCCCAACACCCCTATAACAAGAATGAGTTAACAAGAGAGAAGCACAAGTTTATTTGATTATAGTTTTATGTGACATGGGAGCCTTCGGGATGAGTGGCCAAAAGATACAGGGGAACTGATCTATTTATGTTTAAGTTCAATAAAGTATAGAGAGGCCTGTGGAAAGGTGATTGGACAAAAAGCCTAGGGTCTAATGCTAATAGGCTGAGGGGGGAAACCCAGAAAGGCCTGTCTGTTCAGATTCTTCTTGGCCTTTCTGTGAAGCATTCCTTCCTCTCTGGTATGGGGCAGGACCTTTCTGGAATAAGGGTCTTAATTTCTTTATGGCCAGCTATCACACAGAAGGGCAAGGAGGTAGGGATTAGAGTAATATTTTTGGGTTTATGGCTGGCTTTGGGGGAAAGGCGTTCTACTTTTTATGACCAAGCTTTGGGAAGAGGGATTCCATTTTCTATGGCTTGCCTCAGGGGAGAATGAGAGACGAGGGAAGGGAGGGCAGGAGAAGGTCAGAGACTTTGCTTTTGAGGCTGCTTCTTAGGCCTCTACGTAGGGTATCATTTTCTGGGCACCAACAAGGCCAATGTTTTTGCTTTTTCCCTTTAACATCAAGTGAAAGGGAGCTGGAGTATTTGAGCCTCTAGTTTCCATCTTTGAGACACATCCCCATTTCCTTTTCCTTGGGAAGGCCACTGTTCATTCTCTTTTGATAAAAGCACAGGACAGAGATAGTCATCAAGATGTCAAATAGCTACAATTGCTATGCCTGCCAAGCAGTAGATAAAGCTGAGTAATAAGATGAAACCCATAGATAGCCAACCCTTAAGACTGTAAGCCAAAAATAAGATTCTACAGCTCCCCAGCCATGTGAATGGATCCCTCCTCTCAACCAAGGATATTTCAGAGTTAACTTGAAAACCTAGTTCAGACCATGATGAAGGAGGAGGTTGGACATACCTCATTATACTCCTTCAGCATTAAGATCAACACAGACCTTAAGTTTGATAAGAAACATTTATCATTTATTCTCTCTGAAGACTGCTCCCAGGAGGCTTCATCTGCATTATAAACCCTCAGTCTCCACAACGGCTTATCTTAACCCAGACATTCTTTTCTACTGATAATAACTCTTTTAACCAATTGCCAATCAGATTTTAAAATCTACCCATGACCTAGAAGCCCCCCAACCCATTTTGAGTTGCCCTGCCCTTCTGGATCGAATCAATATAAATCTTACATATACTGATTGATGTATTATGTCTCTGTAAAATGCATAAAAGCAAGCTGTACCTGGAACACCTTGGACATATTTTGTCAGGACCTCCTGAGGCTGTGTCATGGGTGTGTCGTTAACCTTGGCAAAATAAAACTTTCTAAGTTGATTGAGACTTGTCTCAGATACTTTTTGGTTCACAAGGCAGAGGAGATATTACTAAATAACTTTTGAAGCTGTGACTACCAGCTTAGGTTTCAGGCAGCTGGGGCTGAACTCAGTCTGGATAGACAACTACTGGTCAACAGGCCAGCGGAGAAATGGCTCCTGTAGAAGTGGAGCTTTCACTTATGGGAGAAGGATGAGCCAATAACCGACTTCAAAGGATAAGGGCATAATGACTGAACCAGGACAGTAACGTACCAACCCCTATAATCAGGGGTGCAGGTCTGTTACTACAGGAGGGTAGGAGAGGTGTTGTAGGCAAAGAATAGCCACCACGGGTGGGTGGGATTTTAAGCCTATTTTTTCTGCCTGCAAAGATGGCAGGTGTCCATTTCCATATTAATCCACTAGAACAACATATCACCTAGCATAGAGTGGCCTCATTATCTGAGCAATCATTATTCAAGTTGCTCCAGTTTTTGTTTAAATTAATTAATTTTTCAAATGCCAACTTTTATTTTAGATACAGGACGAACATGTACAGATTTGTTACATGGCTATGTTGCACCCAGGTAGTGAGCACAGTACCCAAAGTGTAGTTTTTAAGCCCACACCCCCTTTCTTCTCTTCCCCTTCTAGTAGTCTGCAGCATCTATTGTTCCATGCACCACAGTTTTTTAAAGACTGTACCAACAAATGTTTTTTAGTTATATCAGAAAATATTTATTAAAGGACTAAAGAACTGACCACTTGAAAAACCAGTCCCCATTCACATGTCATTCCACTTAATATGGGCATCTATCCTTGATAACTCTAGCTACATCTTCACCAGTATCTCACAAACTGTAATTATATATGAAAATATAATGCAAACACATGTAAATTGCTGGTGCAGTGGTATTATAAGCTTTTTCAGAAGATGTGGGATCTTTATGAAGTTGATAAAGTGATTCTGGAGAATTGGCTGATACTCAATGAAGATGGGCAAATGACTGAACAAGAGCAGAAGAATGCTGCTTGACAAGAGAAAGGTTTGAAAAACAAAGGATTAAGATAAACCATGGGGAAAATTCATGAAGCTTGGAATGTTTTGGCAGACTTGCCTCTTGTATTAGTCCATTTTTGCACTGCTATAAAGAACTACCTGAGACTAATTTATAAAGAGAAGAGGTTTAATTGATTCACAGTTCCACATGGTTGGAGGCCTCAGGAAATGTACAGTCATACCAGGAGGTGAAGGGGAAGCAAGGCACGTCTTACATGGTGGCAGGAGAGAGAGAGAGCTAGTGAGGAACTGCCAAACACTTTTAAAAGATCAGATCTCATGAGAACTCACTCACTATCATGAGAACAGTATGGGGGAGACTGCCCCCATGATCCAATCCCTTCCCACCAGGTTCCTTCCTCAACACGTGGGGATTACAATTTGAGATGGGATTTGGATAAGTACACAGAGCCAAACCGTATCACCTCTTTTTAAGATCATTTTTTGTAAGGCAAATGGCAAGTGAAGAATATGGTCGGTAGTTATGGGGTAATAATGCCAATAAAAGCAATCAACACTTAGTTCCTTCTTTGTTCATCCTAAGAAGCAGATTGTCATCACAATTATAAACATAAGGTATATTTTTATCTTTGAGAAAAAGCTCCAGTCAATCTTTTTTACTCTTTTCTATAAAAATTTATCCCTGTTGTATTCTTTAGTTATTCTTCCCAGTATCAGTTATCTTCAGAATATGCTATTATAATGATACATGTTTATCCTTACACCTAGAATGATAAGTATTTTAAAACATTTAAACACAAGCATTGAAATGTAACTTCTTCCCTCAATTACACTTAGTCAATTTCACATTCTGTTAGTCAGCACATCCAAATCATGAATTAATTTGCATAAATACTGGTTAAAAGTTTCTAGATTTTGTTGTTTATTTTCTAAGCAAACAGGTGTGCCAATTGAGTTACCAGGTGAAGTTAAGTAACCTTCTAAAGGCCTGCAGTGCTGCACAAAACCAGCTTTATTTTTGGCTTTGCCACTAATTAGCTGCGTGACCTTTCACAAGTTACTTTTCTTCTCTGGGCCTCAGTTTCTTCATCCACAAAGCGTGGAGGTAAAAATAGATCAATGTTCTTAACACTGGTTGGGCATTAAAGTCACCTGGGGGAGATCTATAATTTGTGTTTTATTGTAAAAACTCAGAGTGCTCCTCCCAAGATCAACTGAATCAGAATCTCAGAGGTGGGGGAGGGAGGGTTCCTAACACATGCAGATTTCGAATTCCCCCAGGTGAGCCTAATCCAGCTAAGAGTATAAATCACTGAACACTGTGGTTCTTAACATTCATTCCAAGTTTCTTATTATGTATTTCTCTTACAACTTGGTTTTAGTCCTAGGATATGTATAGATGCAAAGGAAGTGTTTAGATAACCCCATCCCACTCTGATTAGGTTTTAAGCCTTTGTCATACACAGCTTTCTAAGAAACAGTGAAGTTTTGGAGGGGAAAGCACACCACCACTGTTTTTGCCACATTTTCTGGTGAACACAGCATTCTCACCTAACATGAATCCATGTTTCAGTGAAACAGGGTGCTGCTGCCTTCCCATAGAAACACCCCACAACTGCTGTGACCAAAATGAGGTGACAGACAGAAAAGGAGCAGATATGGCAACACTCTGGATTGAAATACTCTTTGGACTTTTCTTGGCCACAGAAAAGGGCTCCCATGTCATCTAATTCCTCTCAGTTGTTCAAAATGGCCTGAGAAACTTCTGAACAGGGACAGCTGCCTGGCCCAGTCATGTGCAAGGCTAATGCTGATTGGGCAGTGCAATCAGCTTGACTTCTGCACCAGCCAACTCCAGGCATGTCTTCCTGTTTTTATAGTAGATTATGCCAGTAATTACCCTGAAATGTAGGATTCCCTTCTTTTGTCCTTTTTGGAAAATGAGACTGTTTTGAGATTGTTTCCAGAGAAATTGAAAGAATCTGAATGATAAAGATTTCACAGCAGCTGCTTGTTATGATTAATTACGCAGACAGTCTCAGTGACAAAGATGCTCTCCTTGACCAAATATTAGTCAAGCTCTTCTGAGCCCTCTTACTCACTAGGCCTTGTCCTTGGGCCTTGTCTTCAGCCTCCTTAGTCCAGTTTTAGCAAGAAGTCCAGACTCACAGCCCCTAGTTCTTAAGCTAAATCTCTCTGTTAATAATCAATATTTACAAATCAGCAAATATTTATAAGCCTCCTGCTACGATATCTGTATTATGCTCAGAAATCACATTGTATTAGTTTGCTAGGGCCACTATAACAAAGTACCATAGACTAGGTGGCTACGATATAAATACCGTATGATACACAAATGACAGAAATTTATTCTCTCACTGTTCTGTAGGCTGAGTCTGAGATCTTGCTGGCAGGGTGGTTTCCTCTGAGGCCTGTCTCCTTAGCTTGTAGATGGTGTTCTCCCTGTGTCTTCACATGGTTGTCTCTCTGGCTGTGTCAATCTCCTTTTCTTAAAAGAATGCTGGTCATATTGGATTAAGCCCACCCTTATGATTTTATTTTAGTTTAGTTACCTATGTAAAGGCCCTATCTCCAAATAAAGTCACAGTCTGGTTAAGACTTCAACATATGATTTGTGGTGGGGGTGCAATTCAGCCCATAACACAAGTGCAGCATAGAGATTTATTTGTAATTTAATGTAGGATGGAGATCTATTGCTATTTGTCTACAATTCTTTTTTGTTGCCATAGAACTATCTGGAAGAAATTAAATACTTTTTCCCATTCTCTGGAAGCCTGAGCTCTCTTTTCCCTCAGAGGGAGAGCCCTTGTTTATTTTTACTATTTGAAAGAATAGAAGAGAATATTCTGGGAGTGAGCTGGACACCCTGGAAATGATTCACCCCAGAGTTTTGTGTTTGAAAGGTTTATGCCCTAAAGGGAATTAGCTCTATTACCCAGGAAAGCAAAGGACTCAAAGGCTGGGGATTAAGGATTTAGAAAGGAAATGGTTTTGTGAAGTGGATTATTTGAGGCTGGGAAGGGCAAGTAGGAAGCAAGGACCTGGGAGAGGGAAACTCCATGGAGACATGTGCAGGTAAGAATTTTGGCCGCGGAATTACCTGCTCCAGAGATTAATATTCAGGATCTTAACAACCTCGGCATAGCTGAGATGCCTAATTGTTCCCCAGCACCCATTCTCCTCTCCTCTCCTCTCCTTTCCTCTCTTTCTTTCTTTCTCTTTCTTTTTCTTCCTTCCTTCCTTCCTTTCTTCTTTCTTTTCTTTTCTTTCCTTTCCTTTTCTTTTCTTTTTTTTCCTTTTCTTTTCTTTTTATTCTGAGACAGGGATTTACTATATTGGTTTTGAAGTCCTGGGCTCAAGCAATCCTCCTGCCTCAGTCTCCTGAGTAGCTGGGACTTCGAGATACTTGTGTGCCACCTCCCTGGCACATTATCTTTTTCTTGCATGTAGGGACAGAACCTCTGGCAGTGTTAGCAGGGCACATGACCACTCAGCTAGACTTTACAGTTCCCATCCTCCTTGTGGCTAGGTGTGGTCACGTAACTAAGCCTGAACTGATGGGATGTGAACAGAAGTGCTCTGAATGGTTTCTGGGTCATCCTCTTGGAGACAAAGCAGTGAGACCTGGTGTTTCTCTCTCCCCCTTTCCACGGGTCAGAACATAAACATGGATGGAGGTGAGTCAGCTTCAACCACGCCATGAGGAACAGTGCCTTAGAAGATGGCAGAGACACTGGAAGAATGGAACCTGAGTCATGGAATGACCTCTTATTGTAGAGCTGCTTCGCTAATCCTAGACTGCTCACATCTGGACTGTTACTAGAAAAATAAGTAAACGTTTAAATTTTTAAAGCCACTGTGTTTTAGAATCTTTTTGTTATAGCAGTTTACCCATATCTTGTATTTAGCAAGTGAGAGCTTGAGTCAAACTTTCTGTTGTGAAGAAATTTAAATCAATTATATATGCAGATAAAGCTAAAACATCTTCCTACTTAAAAAAATCTGTTATAATTGATTTTATTTTAAAATCTATGAGAACCTTTAAGTAGATTGTATTTCAGTGAGGGACAGCATCTTTTTTTGGACTAGTATATGGAAATCTTTTTGGCAGCGGGAGGATAACACTTCATGTTAAAAAATTTAATACATTGTGGAAAACTTGAAAATTAAAAAAATAAGTAAAAAGAAAAATAAAATCAATTCAGAGGAGCCCATCATCAATATTTTGTATTATATTCTTCAAGCTTGATTCTATGCACATAGAATTTTATTTTTGAAATTGGATTATCTGCATAAACAAAACTGCATACTGCTTTATTCCTTGTAGCCTCATAGCATGAGTATACTGTATTCCAAAATAATTAGAAATCCTTGGAAGATATATTTTTTACTGGCTTCATGATTTTTTTTTTCATGGCTATTTTGTATTTTGTTTGATCATTGCTTTTACTGCACACTTAGGTTGTTCCCCACTCTCTTTGCCATTATACATTGCAATGGCTGTCTATAGTGGACAAGTGTCAAAGATATGCAACATCTTTGAGCGCTAACCCTATATTTGGATAATTTGGTATTTTCCCACTTTCTGAGCTCTACTTTTGAAGGCAGAAGCCAGAAGACTCTCATTAACAGACTCCTTCTGGCTATAGTTGCAATTCTGGGACATAGATTCAGATACACCCAGTGGCCCCTAGCCTCAGAAGAACTGGGAGATATAAGGAGCCCATCATGCACAGTGATGTGGGTTGTCTAGCAAGGGCAGAAGTGGCAGCACATGGATTTATTTTCTTTTTCTTTTTCTTTTTCTTTTGTTTTTTGAGACAGAGTTTCACTCTTGTCACCCAGGCTGGAGTGCAATGGTGCAATCTCGGCTCACTGAAACCTCTACCTCCTGGGTTCAAGCGATTCTCCTGCCTCAGCCTCTCAAGTAGTTGGGATTGGTGCCTCTCAAGTAGTTGGCAGGTGCCTGCCACCACGCCCAGCTAATTTTTGTATTTTTAGTAGAGACAGGGTTTTGCCATGTCGGCCAGACTGGTCAAGAACTCCTGACTTCAGGTGATCCACCTGCCTCAGCCTCCCAAAGTTCTGGGATTACAGGCATGAGCCACCATGCCAAGCCAGCACATGGATTTCAAGGGCTATGGTAGAAGAGCCCTGTGTGCAGACCTCATGAGCAATGGCAGCCATCAAGTTTTGCTAGAGCAGTTTCTATGGCATGAGTAGGCATTGTTCCAGGCAGTGAGCCACGAAGCCCAGGATTCTGTGTTTCCAGAGTTGAGTTCTCTGAGCTTTCCACTATGATGTAATAAAATCATGTTTGGTTTAAATAGCCAGAGTGAATTTTGCTGAAGAGGATTTGGATCAACAGGAACTCTCATTCGTTACTGATGGGAATGCAAAGTTCCCATTCTCATTCATTACCGATGGGAATACCTTGAAAGATATTTTGGCAGTTTCTTTCTTTCTTTCTTTCTTTTTTCCTTTTTGAGACAGAGTCTTGCTCTCTTGCCCTGGCTGGAGTGCAGTGGCATAATCTCGGCTCACTGCAACCACTGCCTCCCAGCTTCAAGTGGTTCTCCTGGCTCAGCCAGGAATTACAGGTGCCGGCCAACATGCCTGGCTAATTTTTTATATTTCTAAATAGAGACAGGGTTTCCCCATGTTGGCCAGGCTTGTCTCGAACTCCTGACCTCAAGTGATCTGCCCACCTCAACCTCCCAAAGTGCTGGGATTACAGGTGTGAGCCACCTTGCTAGCGTTAAACATAGTCTTACCTTAGGATTCACTACTCACACTATTAGGTATTTACCCAACATGTCCACACAAAAACTTGCACATGAATGTTTGTAGCAGATTCATCTAACAGTGGTAGAAACCAATGTCTTTCAGCAGGTAAATAGATAAACAGATTATGGTATATTCATATAATGGAATGCTATTCTGAAGTGAAAAGGACTGCATTGTTATACCGCACAAAAATATGGATGGATGTTGGCCTGGTGCGGTGGCTCACGCCTGTAATCTCAGCACTTTGGGAGGCCGAGGCGGGTGGATCACGAGATCAGGAGATAGAGACCATCCTGGCTAACACAGTGAAACTCTGTCTCTACTAAAAATACAAAAAATTAGCCGGGCGTGGTGGCGGGCGCCTGTAGTCCCAGTTACTCAGGAGGCTGAGGCAGGAGAATGGTGTGAATCCGGGAGGCGGAGCTTGCAGTGAGCCGAGATCACGCCACTGCACTCCAGCCTGGGTGACACTGCGAGACTCTGTCTCAAAAAAAAAAAAAAAAAAAAAAAAAAAAAAATGGATGAATGTTAAAGAAATATTGTTAAATAAAAGAAGCTAGTCTGAATAAGTGATATACTACATGATTCCATTTATATTATATCCTGGAAAGGCAAAACTATAGAGATGGTAAAGAGATCAGTGGTTGTCAAAGATTTAAGTGGGTAGTGGGAGTTTAAATACATAAAGCACAAGGGATATTTTTAGGGCATAGTTCTCCCCCACCAGGAAGTGATGGGCAAGAAGTGAGAGGTGAGACATATGGGTGCCTTAGGCAAGACTTCGTTAGATGGCATCTCTGTGAATCTGGTCTCGGCTTGAGACAGATGATTTGAAGTGAAGAACGAGAGATGCCTGGCATGTATAAGCATGTGTGTTTGTTTGTTTGTTTGTTTTTGAAGTAATAAACATCTTAGAGTATGTTTTGCTTTAATCCTAGGATGCCACAATTTAAGAACTGATGTTTCCTCTTTTGGTAATTCTTCCTCTCAGGTATTTACTTAGAAATAACATCAAGATGGCGATGGAGAAGCAATAGAGTGGAATTTAATGTACCATAGCATCGCATATAATTTGAGAGCTTCAGTGTACCTTAGAGAACACAGAATTTCAGTGCTGAAGGACACCAAGAGCACAATCTAGTCATGGCATCTATCTGAAACATGAATTCAATTCCCTTCCCAATACTCCATCTCTTCTGTCATTAACTCTTTGCTGCCAGAGTTCTTTGGTGGCAAATAATTCCAAATAATAGTAACAGTTACATTCCCCATCTAATGTTAATGTTTAAATTATTTTCTAATGTCACTAGAAAACTGAGCAACTAAAATATTTAGGGTATCTTGCCAAGTAAACGTTAAACTGGACAAAATAAATTTATAATAAGGTTCCTGTTTTGCTGCCTGGATAAGAAAATCAGATATATCCTCTTCTGAGGGACTAGGAGTTTGTTCTTCAACAGATGAATTTGGGGAAACATAATTCAGCCCTAACACAAAGTAAGACATATATTATAGTCTGATTCCATTTCTGATGTTTGACTGTTGATGCATTTCATGTCCCACCTCTCCCTTCTTTCCCACATCTGGGCAAGCTGATCAGAAAGCCCAGGAGCTCCCTCCTTTGGCACCAGCAGCAAGTTCAAACCACATAAGCCCCAGCCAACATGTGGGTATCTCATCTCAGGCTCAGCCTCCAACCACAATGAAAAACCAAGCCGATCTCCCTTCCCTGCTCTCTCAATCCATTGTTGTATCTGCTTGGGAGCCTGTCCTTCTCTTCCCAGAAAGCCTCACTATGGGAGTGGCAACTCTTTTAGTATACTCTTGGAGTGCCTGAGGTCTCATCAGTCTCAACATCCAAGCCGAATTTTGCAAAGGGAAATTCCATCCTATTGCTGCAGGATGACCCAAAAAGTTTACTTCTCATATATGACTAAAACAATACTTATAAAGTCAACTAGGGCAATAACATTAATGTAAAACATAAAATCATTTTATTTATCTATTTTTAAATTTTTAGAGTCTTGGCCAAATATTTATTCATTTAGTTATAGGTTGGTGCAAAACAAAAACCACAATTACTTATTCACTGACCTAATCTTTTTATCAGTATGGGCTCATGGATTTTTTTAATTCTATGCATTATAATCCATTGCTCTCATTATTTATTTTGTTGCTCAAATTGTTCTAGGTTTGAGTTTGAATATTTTTATTTCATTTTATTTATTTTATTTGAGTCAAGATCTTGCTCTGTTCGCCAGGCAGGAGTGTGTGGCATGATCAGACCTCAGTATGACCTCAAACTCCTGGGCTCAGGAGATTCTCTCACCTCAACCTTTGAGTAGCTGGAACTACAGGCATGTGCCACCATGCCTGGTTAATTTTTTAATTAAAAAAGTATATATTTTTTGCAGTGACAGGGTCTCACCATGTTGTCCAGGCTGGTCTTGAACTCTTGGACTCAAGTGATCCTTCCACCTGGGCCTCCCAAAATGCTGTGATTACAGGTGTGAGCCACCATGCCTGGCCTATATAATTTTTTTCACAGATGTCAAGAATCAATCTCTTCTTGACTAAAAATAAACATCTAAATATAATAGGAATGAAGTATTAATTTCTTTACATGATAAAGAATACATATTTAAAACTAACTCAGCATTATACTTAATGGAAACTACTAGCTCGATTTCTCTTTTAAATATAGGAACAAAGCCACTGTATGGCCTATCATCACCCTCTTTAGGAAGTGTTTGTGCCAGTTATGAGTCAAGTTCTTTCAGCTCTAAACATACTTTTTTAGATTCTGCTCTGTGTTGGTGGGGCTGAGAGTGTAAACAAAAAACAGCTGTTTTGCCAGATGGCTCCATGGTTCTATCATTAGGAGGCGTATATGGGATTGGAAGGCAGGAATAGAGAGAAGGGACTAGGTCCTTCCTGTTTTGCTCTTCCTGTTGGTTTGCTCCGGCAATGACTTTTCCCTCCAGCAGTAGTGGTTAGTTCCACTATTCAGTTTTCTTCCTGACACATGAGGAACCAACCTCAGCACACCCATTTAGAGGTACAACCAGCAGTCAGCCTATGTCTCGCCTCAAAATTCTGAGCCCCACTCTACAAGACACCTCCCTCAAGTTCTTGAGATAGCAGCAGCTGATGATGATGCCCCTCCTTAGAGGCCTGGACCCCAACTGTGTAGATTCCCTCTTCTAAGTTTCCAGTTCCAATTACCCCAATCTCTTCTCTTTATTTCCCCAGCTTCTTCCTGCAGTTGTAATCTCTACATTACTTCAGTGTTCCCTTTCTACACTCTCCACCTCTGAATGAAAACTTAACCAATTTAGGCAAACTTTGTGTTAAATTATTTCTGGGGCTTCTGTTTTCCTGACTAGACCATGGCTGATACAGCATTAGAAATGCCAGACATAGCTACTCAAGAAGAAAAATAACAACTATAAACGTAGAAAGGAAAAAAACTGTCATTTCTAACACAACTAATTTAAAGACAATATATGAGGAAATAACCAAACAGAATAAATGTGCTTATAGAAGCTGCAGGATATGAAAAGTTTAAAAAATGTTTTTATTCTTATATATTTGATATGCAATTAGAAAATACAATGTAAAGAAGTTCAATTCACAGCAGCACAGAGAACATAAAGGGAAACAGAAAAAAAAAAACAAAAATAAAACTCGCCACAATAAACAACCACCAAAGCAGCAGCAACAACAAATTCATATCTAAACTAAGCCTGCATATCAAAATTCTAAAACACAGATTGAAATGGCAAGAAAGTTATCCAGCAAAATTAATAATGAAAATATTTCTCATAATTTTGTCTCCTATGAACTTAATTTTATAAAACAATCTGGACAAGTCTTTTAAAATCTTTAGCATCTGCAAAGAGATAACAAGGAATAACATTAATTTTAAAATATTTTAAAAATTATTAAATAAAAGCTTCCAGAAATGATAAAAAGTTCATATTTTTAAAGTGCAAATTGAAAAACTGAATTAAAAAATTAAATTAAACATACAGAATGAACACTAGAGGGACAGTGTCAAAAAGAGATTCCATGAATTGACAGGAATTACAGAGGACTTCACTTGAAATAAAACACAGTGAGGCAAATACATAAAAATATAAAACAATAATGAATAACTGTGGAGGATAAATTGATAAGCTCAAATATACATCTCATATTGTTGTCAACTGTTGTGAGACACCTTGGTTCTTTGTTTTTCTTTCGTTTAAAAGAATTTAAATAAGAGACACACAGCAAAGGAGAGGTAGCATAGTAATTTATTGTAAAAGGAAAAAAATGTATTTCAAAAGTTAGAAAAGACAGTACACTATGAGAGACAGCGTTTAGGGCAGGCTGCTCGCAAGGATGAGACAGCGTTGAATATTGTTGAAGAAATTCTTTTCATGGGAGTTTTATATGATTATTTATAAGGCGATGGGAAGAAGTGAAACTCGTAAGCATGTTTTGGGTGGTCTTTGGGGAGCACATGCTCAGTAGCTGTACGTGATTGTTTATACATCACATGTCTCATTAGTATCGAAATCTCTACCCAGGAATGTGTTTCTTACTATTATAATGAGCAAAGGGCCAGTTTAAGGACAGGTAAAATCAATGTGTGCATGATCTCTACAGGGGAAATTTTCTACTGGATAGCTTTGTTTGAATGAACTCAATTACAATGTGAATGCTTAGGCTTATTGTGTTGACTGTACAGTCACCACGCTTGTTGTGTCTCAAGGACATTGTCCCTTCCCTGACTACCTATTCTACTCCAATTTCTCCCTAAGAGATTTTAGGGCCCATAATTACATGGGAAGTTGAGGGACTAGGTCATTTTTTTTTGGCATTGTTTTTTGTTGAGTGGAGCCTTGTTCCTGCCTAGCCTTGTTCTTAGAGTCTGTTTTTGTCTGGTTTAACGGGATGTAAGCCATGGCATTTATGGGACTGGTAGCAAGATGTGAGATAACTCATTAGCAGCCAAAGGTTGAAAGTCTTGTAAAACCATCATGTGGACCTGGAATTGTTGTAAGTGAGAGAGTAAGGAACTAGCTAGTGTTTTAAACAAAGTTGAACCAAAAGTAAAAGTTAAAAGTATGGTGATGACTGGCATCATTACAGGGAGAAAGGCAGACAGTAGTCATGGTTTTTAAGTTTTTATGTAAGGTTTTAAAGATTTAATTTTGTCTGCCTAGGTAATGATATTTAATATTTTTTTGACTAAACAGAACTGATGTAAAAGCAGTATTTTTAAAAAGATATAAATAGATATAAATATGTTTTTGTCTTGTTTTGTTTTGTTTTTGTATCTGGCTGTGAGAAGATTTAAGGCTGCTTGGTTTGTAAGATTATAGCGGCCAGGGAGTCTAGATGTTGTTGAAGTCTAGTGAGGCCCTCTGCTGTATGCCAGAAGGTCACTGTGATTTTTTAAGACAGTTAATGCTAGATTTTTAAGCCCGCTCCTCTGGTAGCTGACCCTGCTAATTTTAATAGAGAGGATAGAACTAACACTAAAGAAATAAAGGGTTTTCCTCGGAGGTGGATCTTGTGATGTTGGTACATGGGGAAAGGGAGAGATGTCCGTCTATGCGAAAATCAGGAGGAAATGTAAGCAATGGCGCATCATCCCTTCCACTGCGGAGGGAGTTGTCAATATGCTGAAGATTTATAACTTCCCCACATTTTCTGTGATGGTGAAATTTGCGTTGTAAAATATTTTGTATTAAAGTGGTGAAAGTACTGGAGGTTTTTTTTTAAAAAAATTTGTGGTCTATAAATGAAAGGTTTTGTGTATTTAACACAAAACCTGGTAGTGGTTATTAGGTCTATTAATGAATGGTTAAGTTGGATGGTGGCATTAATACGTGTTTGGAATAAAGTTTTGTTTTAAGGGTCCCACTACAAGGTGTAGTGATTTTTTGATCGGATATGTTGACAATTCTCAGAAGATATATTGAGATTGGATGGAAAAAGGCTTCACATGTGAGCGTTGCCCCAGATAAGCTAGAGATTCTAGTTTTGTTGACAGGAAATAGAGGCCATACCGGTTTGGGGACATGATAGAGCAGGAAATTGGTTGGACGAGTGAGTTGTTTATTTATTAGTTTAATTTTTGTAGAGGTATTGACTAAGATAGAGGACCCAGTGACAACAGTTCGGCTACACTGACTCTTGAAATTTTCTTATGAAAGTGGTGGAGCTAACATGATTGTTGAAAAGGCAAAAGGGGAATAGTTCTGGATAAAAGATAAAATAAGAAACCTTTTTTTTTCTTTTGGGACATTTGAACTATTGTTGATAGTTAAGAGGAAGAACTTAAAGAACCTATGACTTGACCCCGCAGTTTTTTTTTGTATTAACTATTAGGCCTGATATCCCCATTCTCCGGGGCAGTGAGTTTTTCTCTGGAGATGTGTTGGGATGCTAGGCCAGTCTTTTAAGGGCACAGGTCTGGCATATTTTTAACTTTTTGGTCATGCAAAGCCAACAAAGTTGAGTTGAGTTTAATAGACTGACGGTATGGTTATTTATTTTTCTAGTAGACAGGTCAGTGTCTCTAAAAGCCATTAGAGCATGGCAGGCAAGTGCCAAGAAAATGAAGACGTTATTTATTTTTCAACTTGGCTCCATTTGGGGTTGTTTTTTTGAATAGAAGTTTTTGATCCCCTATGGGCATGCAGGTGTAATTAGCAGCTTTTTCTGGTGTTTGTAAAGGTTTATTGTAAAGTCTAATTTTGGTCCTGTGGACCCGACTGGCTATTTTTTGTAGCTTTACAGCCATTGGTGTGCTAGTAGTACTTGTTAAAGTTTTTTTTTTTTTCTTTTTATGTATTTAGGAAGAAGTTGATCTGTTGGGGAGCTTTTTCTTTTTAAGTTTTTAATAGAACCCAGTCTCCAGGCAGGATTTTGGGGTTGTGTTTTATTTGCCCAAGCAAGGGCAGCATCGTATTGTCATATTTTTAGATGACTTGTTGTACCTAGAGTAGATTTTGAGTATATTTTATAATAGACTGAGTTTTGGCTTGATTAACAGGTCTAAGGTAAGGAAGGGTCTTTCATCAGTCATTTGAAAAGGACTAAGTTTTGCTTTTTTGGCGGGTGCCACTCCTATTTTTATGAGGGCTATAGGCAGAGTGTACCAAGACTTAGAAGTTTGCTGGCACAATTTTGCCAGGGTCCGTTTTAAAGTTTGAATTAGTCCTTTTAACTTTGCCAGAGGCTTGTGGCCTCCACGAGGAGTGGAGATGATATTTAATTTCTAGAGCTTGGACTATCCGTTGGGTTATAGTTGTAACAAAAGAGGAGCTGTTGTTGCCCTGTGAGGCATTGGGGAGGCCAAATTGTGGTATGATTTTTTTTTTAGTAGTGCTTTGTCCACTTTTGTAGTTTTGTTTGTTTGTTTTGGTAGGAAAAGCTTTTACTCATTTAGTAAAGGTGTTTGCAAAAACTAAAAGATATTTAAATCCTCAACACGAGGTCATCTGGTTATAGTGAGTTTGTCAGTCCTTTTCAGGATAGGTTCCTGTCACTGGAAAAGGATTAATAAAGGAGGGGGCCTTTGTTTTGGTTGGCTCCCAGAGTTATTTGGGGAGAAAAGTTCACATATAAGGTGAGTGCCTTTTGTGAGTTTGGAATTCCCGGAGCAGGAGTCTCAATAAGGGTCCCCTGGGTTTTTTGTTTTTTTTTTTTTTTTTTCATTGTAAGGGCTCAGTGTGAGGCCCTTTAGTGGCCTCATATAGAGGACAAGCCATTAGTACAAATCCTGGAATCCAGGTTTATGATTCTCAAGTCCAGCACTGGTAGATATTTTTGGTTTGGTTTTATGGCTGGTACAATAGGAGTATTACGAGGTGATTGACATGGCAGTTGTAAATCATGCTGAAAGAATTTAGAAATCGAGGGCTCTAATCTTTTGGTTTGTTTTTAATTTTGAGGGATATTGTTTTTTATTGAGGTACCTATTGGGGTCCCACAGTTTAATGACCGCTGGTTGAGCCTGAAGGGCTCCAGGTACTCCATCATGCCGGATGGCAGTATTTACTTGTTCTAAGATAAACACAGGTAGGTAATCTGTTGGTCCAGCAGTGAGGACCATTTGGTAGCAACTGGTGCCTTTGAGTGATATAAGGACTCCCATATTTAATAAGTGTCTGCCTAAGAGTGGGGTAGGACACCCAGGAAAGCAAAAAAAAGTGATTTCTATGCTGACATATGAGTAAGGGAGTGAAATAATAAGAATGGTGTTGCCCATTGACGCTGGTTACAATTTGTGGAGGTTAATGTCCATCATGAGAAGTTAGGATAGAGTAAGAGGCCCTGGTATCAATTTTTAAAAATCAATATTTGTACCTGCCACGGCAAGGGTCACCCAGAATTCCAGTTTGGTGACTGGAATGGTCTTTTTGGAGGGGGCCATCTGGATCCCGGGCTTCCTCAGTCTTGGGTCAGTGCCATCTCAAGGGAGGACATCTCCTTTTCCTTCAGGAAACAATCCACTCTCTAGTGGCATGTTTACAGTGGCTTGTTTACAGATGAGGCATGGCCCCGGGGGGTAGCCAGGTGCACTCTCTAGCCCAGTGCCCAGACTGCTTGCATTTAAAGCAGGCCCTTTGATTGTTGTCACCTCGTCATTGACCAGCGTCGAAGCTTTGAGGTTCCCAGGGGTGACCATGAGGTTGTAGAACACTACTGACAGCAACAGCTACTATGTAAGTCTGGGCCTTATTGCACCTGTTCCCATGCTGGACTCTGTCTTTCTCCTCAGACAGATCTCTATTATTAAACACTTCAAAAGCCACTTCTATTAGTTGCGGCATAGGTGTTTGTGGCCCTAATTGTAATTTTTGTAAATTTTTTCCTGATATCTGGGGCAGACTGGCTGATAAAGTGTTGCCCCAGCAAAACTTGGCCTTCAGCATATCTAGGGTCTATGTTGGTGAACTTTTGGAAGGCCTGTATTAAGTGTCCTTGAAAGAGGGCAGGGTTTTCATCTTTTTCCTTTGTGACTTCTTTGAGCTTTTCACAGTCAACAGGATTTTTAATACATTGTCTCATTCCTGCCAGGAGGCACTGGACCGTGTAGTCTCTATTGTTTTATTCTTCTGGACCTGCTGTAATCTCAATCTGAGTCCTGGGAGGGAACAGCAAGAGCTCCCACTTCACGGGTAGCAGGCTGGTCAGTGTCCCCGCTATCTGAGTATCCATGATGGGCTAGCCAGATTCCCTGTTTTTAATCTGGAATACGGCAAGTAGAAAGAACAACTTGTATATCATTCCTAGTTAAGTCAAAGGAAAAAGTTAGAGCCTGGGGGCCTCAGTAATACACTGGGATCCTCTGAATACTCTCTGAGTTTCTGCTTGCGTTGGGTTAGAACATTTATTGAGAATGGAACATGTACTCTGATAGTCTCTTCTCCATTGGGGAATTCTCAGAAGGGGAGCCATTTCTCTGTTCCTGGATAGTATGAAGTCCCACTATGTGTCACTCCAGCTGGGTTAGTCCCAGTTGAACTTGGCAAAGGAGGATAGAGATGAGCATAAGCGGGAGGTAAAACGGGATTAGATTCTACGGAAGACTCTGATAGCATAGGGGATGCTGGGGACTCGGAAGGAGGTGTGGGCCTCTGGGAACCCCTGTCTGGAGCTGGAGTTGGGCCATGGGGCCTAGTATCCCTTCTCCTTAAAAAAAAAGAGGATCTTCTAATGGGTCTGGGTGGCTTTCTGGCTTACTGGGTTTTAGCCCACAGATGCTGCATAGAACTGGGTTCTGTTTTCAGGCCATAAAGGCCTGTAATAGGGTACCTTAGACCACTTTCCCTAATTTCTATAGAAAAGATCTAGCTATAGGTTGGTGTTGAAATTCATGGTTTCATTCTCCAGCCATTTTTCATTGTCTGCTAACTTGTACCCAGGCCAAACAGTGTTATAAAAAAAGATAAGTTTTTTCTTTTTTTTTTTTTTTTAGCTCATCTAGCCAAAAGATGTTCTAGTTTTTAAATATACATCCCAGGGGTGTTTCAGTGAGAGTAGAAGCGGTGGCTCCCATAGTGCTGAAAGAATCCCACGATGACAGAAACATATACTGACGTCTAGGAGGTCATGGGTGTACCCATGAGCCAATATGGACCACAATGGGTTAAGGGTGCCCCTTGAACCTCAATTAAATCAAGGCCCTAGGAGGTCACTGGCATTTTCCATGCACCGTCCTAGGTCTCACTGGCGCTGGAAGTCTTTAGACCTGACCATAGTGGCCCCCATTGCCGGCTGGGGGCCCCAGATGTCTCTCTTCCAAGCCTTTCCTTCCCTACGTCACTGGTTTGCCATTTGTGATGCCTAATGATAATACCTTGAATGCCGGGATACAATCCCCACAAAAGGGCTTCCTCGTGACTGTGCATCTTTTGTTCAGCAAATAAAGCCTGTTGAAAGACAATCTCAAGGAGTTTGAAAATGTCCAACAATGATAGACTGGATTAAGAAAATGTGGCACATATACACCATGGAATACTATGCAGCCATAAAAAATGATGAGTTCATGTCCTTTGTAGGGACATGGATGAAATTGGAAATCATCATTCTCAGTAAACTATCACAAGAACAAAAAACCAAACACCGCATATTCTCACTCATAGGTGGGAATTGAACAATGAGATCACGTGGACACAGGAAGGGGAATATCACACTCTGGGGACTGTTGTGGGGTGGGGGGAGGGGGGAGGGATAGCATTGGGAGATATACCTAATGCTAGATGACGAGTTAGTGGGTGCAGCGCACCAGCATGGCACATGTATACATATGTAACTAACCTGCACAATGTGCACATGTACCCTAAAACTTAAAGTATAATAAAAAAAAGAAAAAAAAAAGAAAATGCATGAAGCCTAGAGGGATGGGGTGCTTTTAACGTGTCCCTCAGAACAGAAAATATTGTAAACAGAAATCCTGAGTAGAAAATAAATCAAAATAGCCACTAGGTGGCGGGCGAGTATTGCTGGAGAGTCAGCAAACGAGCTGAGTCTGAAATGAGGCCAGAAAGATGTGAAACTAAGCAAGAAAATAACCCGAATATTTAATGTTGAGAGCAACCCATGGTGCCATGTGGTTAGTATAAATAGCACAGAAGCTGCAGCCAAAAGGAGAGCAGCGCATATATTCACAGAAAGAATATAGGTGACTTAAAACTTCCCCGGCAGAACTTCACTGAAACAGCTCTGGAAAGAGCGGTGATAGTTAACCAGGTAATCTACTCATCTCGGGGGAAGGGAAACTGAAGTCAATGAAGTGGAAAAACCTTTCTCTGTGTCATGGTACCATAAATGTTGACAGCTGTTGTGAGAGACCTCAGTTCTTCTTTTTGTAGTTTGAAACAATTTAAATAAGAGACACACAGCAAAGGAGAAGTAGCATAATCTATTGTAAAAGGAAAAAGAAAATATTTTGAAAGTTAAGTGCAGAATAGACAGTATATCCAAAAGAGAGCAAGTTTAGGGCAGGCTGCTCATAAGGACGAGACAGTGCTAGATATTGCTGGAGAAACTCCCTTTATGGAAGTTTTACATGATTCATAAGGTGGGAAGAGGTGCCACTGGTAAGCACGTTTTGGGTGGTCTTTGGGGTGCACATGCGCAGAAGCTGTAGATGCTTGTTTATATGTCACATGTCCCATTAACATCTTAAATCTCTACCTAAGGATGTGGTTTTTTTTTATTATAATGAGCAAGGGGTCAGTGTGAGGACAGGTAAAATCAATGTGTGCATGATCTCAACAGGGGAAAGTTTCTACTGAAGATAGCTTTCTTTGGGTGAGCTCAATTACAATGTGAATGCTGAGGCTTATTGTGTTGATTGTACAGTCACCACGGTTGTTGTGTCCAAAGGACATGGTCACTTCCTTGGCAACCTATCCTACTCAGTATGAGCTCCCAGAGAATAATTTTGAAGAACCAGCAGAGAAAAAATAAATGAAACAATAGTGACTAAAAATTTTCTAAACTGAAGAAATAAGCATAACTCTTGGATTGAGAGTATACTCTGAATAATTTGCAGGCTAATTAAAAATAAATTCATTCCTTAACACACAAGGATGAAAGCGTAGGACATTCAGGATAAAGAGAAAATCTTAGAAGTTACCACGGAGGAAAAAAAGGAAAATTTCTGATAGGTGATAGTAATTAGTAACAGCAAATTTCTCATGGAGGAATAGAAGCCAGGAAACAAAGTAAGAATATCTTCAGAATGTAAACTTAGAATAAACTAAGTCGGCCAGGCGCAGTGGCTCACACCTTGTAATCCCAGCACTTTGGGAGGCTAAGGTGGGCAAATCACTTGAGGTCCAGAGTTCGAGACCAACCTGGCCAACATGGTGAAACCCCATCTGTACCCAAAATACAAAAATCAGCTGGGCATGGTGGCGCACCCTGTAATCCCAGCTACTTGGGTAGCTGGAGCATGAGAATTGCTTGAACCCAGGAGGCAGAGGTTGTAGTGAGCTGAGTTGGTGCCACTGCACTCCAGCCTGGGTGACAGAGCGAGCCCCTGTCTCAAAAAACAAAACAAAACAGAATTAACTAAGTTATCGAAAAGTGTTTACTTAGAATTTTATACCCAGTTATAGAACCATTCAAAAGTGAGCTTACAATCAGGACATTTTTCAGACTATACAATTATAAGAATAATATAAAATTCTAACACTCGTAGTAGAAACACAACCTCTCAGAGAAAAGGATGGGCTATAAGAAGCAAAGGTGAGCAAAGAAAGTGATAATTTTGATAAATTTAATTAATTTGGAAAGATAGTAATAACTATTTTTTGTAAAAAAATGTAAAAAAACAATGACAAAGCAAATGCAGGGTTTTATTGGGCAATTAAAGTATGCTAAAGTCTTTATCATATTCTTAAGGAAGAGAGACATTCTAAATAACTGTATATTATATTAGAGAAATTCATAATTATTTATGTTGAAAATTCAGCACAATGATGAAAAGAATAGAAATTGAAACTACAACATCAATACCAGTAGAGCAAAAGATAAGGGGATTTAAAACAGTTTTCATTTTAATAGAAGGTAGTAAAGAAGAGTAAAAATGAAGCAAAGAAAAATGAGAAATGGAAATCCAGACCTCTGAGAAGGAGCACTGCTCAGCTGATAGTGGGATCTTTGAGCTTGGGATGGGGATGAGAAGAGAAAAATAGAGCTGGTTCTGCAAGCAAACTGGATCCAGATACTTCAGAAAGGAACTACTGCCGCTACGGTGAGGAAGTATTGTTGAAGCAACGTTCACAGGAACAGAAAGCTGACAGGAAGTAGATAGAAAGTCATAGAACGCAAGTTGGAAGAAAGAAATCCCTTTTTCCCTTCCAGATTTGTAGACCTTCCCACGTACCCTTATGGACAGAGTCAAACATGGAGCTGTTGGCAAAGCAGAAATGTGGTCTGCGGAGTTTGAGCCCCAGTGTCACAAAGCAGAGTGTAAAAGAGTGAGTTTCAAGCTAATAGATAATAACTCAACAACTGGCACACATATTTCTTCATTCCGCTTTTCCAGCACTGTTCAATAAATTATTATCTTGCCCCTGTGTTTTTTTTTAAGGTAAATAACAGCTTACAAGCAGAAGTCACGAAGACCTTACTGAAAATAACCATAACATAATCTTTCATTTAAAGACTTTCCTGGCTCCTCCTGTATAGTGCTTTACTTTGCTGAACTTGCATACACACCAGGTTAATTTATAGTTGGAGAAAAGCCTTATAACTCTTAAAGCCCCCAACTCGCTCTCCAGCTTCCAAGGACATAGGAGTTATGTCAACATGCTGGGATGCTATAGGGACATTAAAATGACAAATGTGCTAACTAATGTCAATATATGGACATGGTAATACAAAATTTAAAAATTAAAAAAAAAATCCCAGAAGACAACATCCTAGGGGTACTTATATATAACAATGTAAAGTTTATAGATGTACATGAAAAGATTGGAAGTAAAATTGGAATAATGTGAATTAAATTGAAACAAGTCATTGTACCTCAATGTTCCATTTTTTCTTTCTATAAAATTGTGCAAGTTCATAACTGTTTTTTTAAAGAAAAAATGAGAAAATTTGCTCATTTGTGTTTCCCAAACTGCTTCTCTATTAGATCTGTGTCCATGCCAATGGTTTTTTTTTGTATCTTCTTTGAACAAATAAAAATGTTGGTTTTGTCTGACCTATAACCCCAGCTTTTTAAACACTTTATGCTTTTACAGCTGTTTAGTATAATATTCATAGACTGAGTAGAGTTTTCCCTCTGAACTAATTTTCAAAATAAGATCAATATGTACAATTAAGGAAAATTCACTATAAAAACTATAGTATCTATCATACAACATATCGTTGGCTCTCTTGGTTTTTAAAAGTAGTAACAGTGCCTGACTTTGTCCTGCTTTGTGCAGAATGAGACATGATGAAAGTATTTTGTGTGCTGACAATAAAACACAGCGGAGAGGAAAAGGAAAAAGCTGCTCCTGTGAAAATGCTTTCCTTCAGTAGGAAACTCTTCGTCCCTGGTTGAAGAGGCACGGAGAAAACACAGCCATGAAAACACAGTTCTTCTTCTAGTCACAAACATGCCTTTGACACTGATCAAGGCACCCCCCAAGGATGAGGGCTGGGGCAAAGGACTATTAAACTAGAATGTTCTCAATTTTTCTTTTACTGTCTCAAGGCCATCTAGTAAATGTTCTTGCAACTACACCCTCTTTCTCCTCATCATTTCTGTTCTTCTCTTTATTTTTTCCATCCATCTTAAAGGAAGGTTATTCTAAAAGTTCAATTCAATATCACCACTATATATAAGATAATTACCATGTGAAAGATATCCCAAAATCTCTAAAAAAATTTATTTTCCCCTTTAAGCTAGCTTGAGTGTAGCCAATGACATCCTAACGTACATGCTTATTTCTTGTAAAACAAAGTTCAAACTCGTAAGAACTGTGTTCAGAGCACTCCATAATCTGGCCTTCATTCACGTTCTGAGGCTTATTGCTTATAGATTCTTAATGAAAACCTTTCTCCAAGCAGCCTGCTGTCTTCTGTATTTGTAAACCCACCTGGCTCATTCTTCTACCAACCATGCCTTTGCTCACTTCAATCTCACTTCCATTGCTTTCTATACACCCCAGTCATCTTTCAAAACTCACTTATTTTAAAACTCTTTCACAGCAGAGACTACTCTTTGGATTATCTGTAGCATTTTTTGTTTGTTCAATTGACTTGGCATTTGTCACACACACTCATGAATCATTATTGCTTTTTCTGTCTGTGTATGAATAAAACTGTAAGATCCATGGGTTCAGAAACCACATATTTTGCTTGTTTTCTAAAGGAGAAGCAGAAACAAACACCTTCTCATTCACTACTGATGGATGCCGTGCAATTTCCAAAACTCATGCCCAAATAGGAGATTACTCTTTTCCCCTAGGCAATGAAGTACAATCCTTATACTTATTCACTAAATCCGTGTTTACTGAGTGCATTTTAAGTGCCAGGTACTGGAGACACTTATACGCAAAGGAATCTGCCCTTGTGGGCCTCACGGCTGACTGTGGCACAAACAGGTCATCTGCAGCCTAGCCCAGAGCACAGATGGTATGGAACATGGTCCCTCAGGTAAGAGAAGGTGAGAGTACTGAGCTGACAGAGGGGGAGAACACTGAGAGTCCAATGTCTTCAGTTGCAGGTGTTTTGTGAAACCAAGACTTCACACCTGTTGACACTTTATAGGGGATAGATACACAGCATTGCTTCAGAACGCTTCCTTCTAGAATTTGAGTTCAGCTGAGCTAGAGACACAGAATCCAGCCTGATGGAAATACCAGCTTGATTGCTGTGAAAAACCAGGATGAGCATGCAACCTAGATTTGTGGCAAGTGGGAACACGATTTTTCCCCTGAAGTAAACTCACCCCACCAGCAGCTGGCCTTGCCTGCAGACAGCATTAGCCCAATTAAGCTCACTGCCTACCCGGAAGGAAACCTGGACCTAAGGCAAATCAGCCTCTAGCCCAGGTGAGAATTTTGAGAGAAACAGACAAGGTAATTCAGAGTTCCCACACTCTGCTTCTGGAAACCCCTGATGCATAAAGTTATCTCTGCGTTCCTCTCTGGGACTCTGGGAGTCACAGAAGCAATGTCTGTCAACACACTGCCCTCTGGGAAGGCATCTGGGAGAAACTTCTGAGGGGCAATGTCACAGGAAATGCAAAAATGACTTGGGTTCAAATGCCGTTTCTGTCATTTATTCACTGTAAAACTCTGTAAATAATTTTACCGAATGTCATTTTCCTCTTCTGTAAAATGAAAATTTTTACCTCACAAGGTTTTCATTAAAAATGCATATGGTATATTATAGACCCTCAAAAAATGTTTCTAATATATTTATTTTAAATTTGACTTTTGGGTCTCTAACTTTTCTCCTAATTAAGTAAATAATTTCTTATCTAGTAACAAAAATATAAAAGCAATAATTTACTACAAAAGGGATACTTTATAGATCAGTTGACACTATATATAGATATATATATTCAAGCTTAGGAGAAAGAGTGAAAACACATTTCTTTTTGTTTAATTTCTCCTCAGCACCTGACAAAATATCAGAATTTGGAAGTAGTAGGGATGAGGACAGTTGATAGAAAATACTTTTAAAATTACAGAAGTGCACAGGCCTTATGTATGGATTTTTCCAAATTTCATCCTGTAATACTGAGTGAGTATGTTGGTGATCTCAGATACATCAACTCTGTGTAGCATGTGAGGGATGGATACCCCTTATAACACATAGTCATGCACTTGCAATGCCACATTGTCCTTCTCTGACATGGAACTCCAAGGGTAGGGTCATTCTAGGTGTGCCCACACTCTTGTGTTAATTACTGTGATGAATTGTATTGACCTAAGAGGTGACGTTAGTTTAATTTTTCCTCCAATAGCAAAATGTAAAAGTATTCATTATTAAGAACAAGGAGCATTTTGTAAACAGAACTTAAAATGTATTTAAATATATTCAATGAGATACTTATAATAGTATTTAAATAAGCAAATTCTAAATAAAAATGCCACTTTAAATTCAGGTAAATAAGGCAGCATGAAAAGAATAAGTAAAAGAAAGATGATTTCAAAGCCAGAAAAAAGATATTCCAGCAAAAAATAATATCAAATTGGCTTAAAGCCAGCTAGTCATATTGACTACTCTTTGCTAGAGTTCCCATTTGCTATACAGTAGTTCTGTTCTCCTTATTGTTAGTGTGATTTTTCCAGGGCATCAAAAATTTGTGATATGCAATAGAAAAGATGTGAAATCAACCCCGGTGCCCATCAGCAGTGGACTACATAAGGAAAATGTGGTATATATACACCGTGGAATACTAAGCAGTCATATAAAAAGAACAAAATCATATCCTTTGCAGCAACACAGATACAGCTGGAGGCCATTATCCAAAGTAAACTAATGCAGAGGCAGAAAATCAAATACCTTATGTTCTCCTGTAGACGTAGGAGCTGAACATTGGGTACATACGGACACAAACATGGAAACAATAGACACTGGGGAATATTGCAGTGGGAAGGTGAGAGGGTTGAAAAACCCTGCTGGGTTCTATGCTCACCCACTGGGTGACAGGTTCAATCATACTCCCAACCCCAGCATCACACAATCTACCTCTGTAACACACCTGTATATGGACCCCCTGAATCCAAAGTAATAGATAAAAAATAAAATAAAATAAAATTGGTGATCTGTTGGTTGAAAAATTAACAGCAAAAGATTTTATTTTGGCCGGGAGCAGTGGCTCACACCTGTAATCCCAGAACTTTGGGAGGTCAAAAGACAGGCAGATCACTTGAGCCAAGGCATTCAAGACCAACCTGGGCAACATGGCAAAACCTCCTCTCTACCAAAAAAAAAAAAAAAAATAGCCAGACGTGGTGGTGTGCGTTTGGAGTCCCAGCTACTCAGGAGGCTGAGATAGGAGGATCCTTTGAATCTGGAAGGTGGAGGTTGCAGTGAGCTGAGATTGGGCCACTGCACTCCAGCCTGGGAAACAGAGTGAGACCCCTGTCTCAAAAAAACGCATTATTTTATTCAACAACCTCTACTGACCATCATATGACCTCATTTAACCAAAAATAAGTTAAACTCGAAAGCAGGAAACAGACATACAAATAGGGGACTATCCAGAGAGAAACAGAATCCTTGCATCACTTCCATTTTTTGAGGCTTTTTCTTTTTTCTTTTCTTTTTTTTTTTTTTTTTTTTTGAGACGGAGTTTCCCTCTTGCTGCCCAGGCTAGAGTGCAATGGCGCGATCTCGGCTCACTGCAACCTCCGCCTCCTGGGTTCAAGCGATTCTCCTGTCTCAGCCTCCCCAGTAGCTGGGATAACAGGCACTTGCCACCACGCCCAGCTAATTTTTTTGTATTTTTAGTAGAGATGTGCCTTCTCCATGTTGGTCAGGCTAGTTTGGAACTTCCAACCTCAGGTGATCTGCCTTCCTCGGCCTCCCGAAGTTCTGAGATTACAGGCATGAGCCACCTTGCCCAGCCTGAGGCTTCTGATATACTACAAATAAATAAACAAAATAATATTTCATTTTATTTTATTTTATTTTATTTTATTTATTTTATTTTATTTTTGAGGCAGAGTCTTGCTCTGTTGCCCAGGCTGGAGTGCAGTGGCGTGATCTCAGCTCACTGCAAGCTCCGCCTCCCGGGTTCACACCATTCTCCTGCCTCAGCCTCCCGAGTAGCTGGGACTACAGGCGCCCGCCACCCCCGGCTAATTTTTTGTATTTTTTTTTTAGTAGAGACGGGGTTTCACCGTGTTAGCCAGGATGGTTTCGGATCTCCTGACCTCGTGATCTGCCTGCCTCGGCCTCCCAAAGTGCTGGGATTACAGGCGTGAGCCACCGCGCCCGGCCAAACAAAATAATTATACTTAGGAAACAAGATTATAAAAATTGTGGTATACTTTAAATATTTCCAATTAACAAATGAAGTGGTATGAAGGAATTCTTTTTTTAAAATCCTGTCAGTGCATCTGTGTAGCTATTTATATAACCTAGTCAGAGATAACATCCAACAGCTGACTCTGAGGCTCTTTGTAAATAGGCCCTGATGTGCACAGATATGGCAAGAGCTCAGCCCTAGTCAGCAGCCACTTTTGGAAGCAAGACCTACAAGATTTCCACTGACTGGAGCACGTTTTATTTTTAACTTTTATTTTAGGTTTGGGGGTAGATGTGGAGGCTTGGTACATAGGTAAACTTGTGTCACGGGGTTTTTTGTACAGATTATTTCATCACCCAGGTGTTAAGCCCAGTACTCAGTAGTTATTTTTTCTGCTTCTCTCCCTTTTCCCACCTTCACCCTCAAGTAGACCCCAGTGTCTATTGTTACCTTCTTTGGGTTCATGAATTGTCATCATTTAGCTCCCACTTATGAGTGAGAACATGTGGTATTTGGTATTTGGTTTTCTATTCCTGCATTTGCCAAAGATAATAGCCTCCAGATCCATCCATGTTCCCACAAAAGACATAATCTCATTCTTTTTCATGGCTGCATAGTATTCCATGATGTATATGTACCACATTTTTTTAATCCAGTCTATCATCCACAGCATTTAGGTTGCTTATGTATGTTTCTGCTATTGTGAATAGCACTGCAATGAACATTTCCATGCATGTGTCTTTATGATAGAATGATCTATATTCCTCTGGGTATATACTCAGTAATAGAATTGCTGGTTCAAATGGTAATTCTGTTTTTAGCTCTTTGAGGAATGGCCACACTGCTTTCCACAATGACTGAACTAATTTACACTCCCACCAACAGTGTATAAATGTTTCCTTTTCTCTGCAACCTTGCCAGCCTGTTATTTTTTTACTTTTTGATAATAGCCGTTTTGACTTGTGTGAGAAGGTATTTCATTGTGGTTTTGGATGGCATTTCTCTAATTATCAGTGATATTGAGGTTTTTTCATATGCTTGTTAGCTGCATGCATGTTTTCATTTGAAAAGTACCTGTTCATGTCCTTTACCCAGTTTTTAATGTTGTTTTTTGTTTTTCTTTTGTGAATTTGTTTAAGTTCCTCATAGATGCTGGATATTAGACCTTTGTCAGTTGCATAGTTTGCAAATATTTTCTGACTGGAGTACTTTGGGTCTTTGTTTATATGGGTCAAAAGAAATGAAGAGACAAGATGAATATCTGGCTAATTCAGGTAACATTATTCTCCCCTAATGCTGCTTTTAAAGAAAAAGCAAGAGGCTTGAGCCAGAATTAGGGGAGATGGATGTGGAGAAGTACAACTGTGCACTGGCCTACACAAACTGCTGTCACTCATCATACCTCATGTCTCTGCCTAGCTGCCTGGCTGCTATTGTGATGTGGAATCCCAAAGCCACACTGTGTCTCCCTACTCACAGATTGGACCCTCACCCACACATTTCTTCTCACTAGAGTTTAGGACACCAGAGAGCCAGGTGGCCAAGCAGGTGGCGTCACCAGGATCTCCAGCCTGTGGGGGAAGAGGGACAACTCTGGCTGTGGCCGACTGGATTTGAGTAATGTCTCTAGGACATGTGGCCTTAGCTGCTTCATAGCTAAATTTCAGTTTCTAAACTATAAAATGAGGAAAACTGTAATCCTAGCCACCTTACCAAGCTGAGATGATTAACCATAAACTGCGTAGCTGATAGTGTTTTCTCAAAGGTGGAAGTTTGTGGTGACATTCCCACAACTAGTTTGAGCATTCACTGATGATGATTCTTGCCTAAATCGTTTGTATAATAGTTGCAAAATGATAATTTTCCACGTCCACCATTCTCCCTAAACTTATTAATTACACTAGAAGACCTTTCTCTTCTCTCTTATATACTTATTTCTTTGTTTGTTTAATCAGTAGGGAGTAACAGATTCTTATTTTACCCAATGGTTTATAATCTGTTATTAATATTATTGAACTTGATGCTCAACTTTTCCCAGCCTTTGATCGAGAAAAGCTCCTTCAAGCTTTTCCTCACGTCCTTTTAACATGTCCCTAGCATTTTTTTTTTTTTTAGCACTTCTTTGTTATGACATAACAAAGTGTTCAGGGCTTGTATTTCATTTTCCCTACCCTAGCCTTTTTTTTTTTTTTTTTTTTTTTGGAGAAGTCCTGCTTCTTTTTAGTGGGAGACAGTATATAGACATTTGGATACTAAATGTGTTTATTGCTTTTGGGTGTCATTGTTTTGAGGTCCTTTCAGCAGAAAACCTGGAGAATACACACACGTACTCATAAGTGTAACTATGTCTATAATAGTACTTAAAAACCATGCGTTCAGGCTAATACCACCAATTCCAGTTCAATGCCACAGGGTTCTTCTTAGCCTTTTGCTATTATGTATTTGTATGTCTCTTCTCAACATCATCAATACATGTACTCATTGCTAACTCCTATGATACATAGGAAGTTGTTCAGAATTGCTAACACACAACACTGCTAAAACAAACCCTACTAGAGTTCAAGATTTGTCCACAATCAGTTTTTTCTTATAGTCAAAATATTCTGTTCAAAAAACAAATCAGAGTAAATTGATTTTTTAAAAACAAAATTATTTGTGTTAGTTTCCCTTCTCTTCACTGTGGTCATGCTCTCCATTTGAAATACAATTAAGCTTAATTGTTTCATTTGTGTGACCTTTTAGGACTTGCCCCCTTCGATTTTATTGACTCAGTTTAATTTTATTTAATTTTGGAGTACGTAAACATTAATGGGTTCAAAAAGCCCATACTATACAGATATATACTCAAACATTTGACTTTCCCTTCCCTATCCCTTCCACTCAATTCCTGACTACCTCAACAGGCAACCAATCTCATCAGTTTCAATTTTCTCTGTCCTGTGTTTTTTTTTTACAAAAATAGGCTAATGGAGCCATACAGAGATATAGGTATCTATATCTATATCTAACATCTATATCTGTATGTCTTTCATACACAAAAGATATATATATATATATCTTTTGTCCTTTTATTATTATCCTAACCAACATATCCTAGAAATGACTTTATAACAGTTTGTAGATATCGTCCTTATTCTTTTTTTATAGCTGCATAGTGCTCAATTGTGTGGATATACCATCACAGAGTTTTAATGGATTTTTACATCTCATTTGATCCTTGCAATACTCTGTGAAGTAGGAGAATGTGTGTTATTATACTCATTTCATAGTTGAGAAAAATAGATTCAGGGAGGTAACACAGATGAGTATTGACAGAGCGGGATCTGAGACTGGGTCTTAAGTTCAAGGCCAGCCCTCCCTGACTGTGCTGCGCTATTAGTCTTTTTTTTCCAACAACTTTTATTTTAAGTTCTAGGATAGATATGCAGGATGTGCAGGTTTGTTACATGGGTAAATGTGTGCCATGGTGATTTGCTGTACCTGTCAACCCATCACCTAGGTTTTAAGCCCCACATGTATTAACTCTTTATCCTTATGCTCTTTCTCCCCCTACCCTCCTGGCCAGCCCCAGCGTGTGTTGTGTCCCCCCATGTGTCCCTTAGATCTCTTAACCCTCTACGTCTTAGGGTAACTCAGTCTTTGTGGGCTAGTCTGGAACAGTGCCCACTATTTATAACCTGTCTCTATGTTTAATGGTAATAATAATAATAATGTATTCTGAGTTCTGAAAAATCACTTTAAAACAAAATTTTTTAAAGTAATCTACCTCAGGGTCCTGAGTGTGCTTAAACTTGGTAACTTGGGAAGAGTTAATAAAGAACCTTGTTGTTGCAGGGAAGTAGAAATTAGAACAATAATGAGACACTCTCTCCTAACCATCTGACTGATCAGATTTAATAAGCCTAACTATACCAAGTGTTGCAGAAGATATAAAGAAACAGAAATGCTTGTATACTATTGGTATGCATTTTGTCAATCACTTTGGAGAACAATTTGATAATAGTCTATACATTTACAGCTTTACACAGTTTTAATGTAATAACATATAGTGGGTTTGTTAGTGCTTTTAAAAATGAATGAATTTATATATATATTTTAATTTTCTCAGTTTTGGTATCTAATATGATAAATGTTGATAGCTGTAAGACACATATACAAATCTTGTTATGGTCCTAAATAAGCTTTGGGAGTGTAAACGGGTCCTGAGACAAAAATGTTTGTAAACTGCTGCCCTAGAGAAATGCAGGAATATGGACACAAGGCAAATTGTTTAAAAACATAGTCAGATTGTTGGTGATAGAGAAAATGCAGACACAAATGTCCATCATGGGAGCATGATCAATGCAGTGCTGTATATTCATACAATGGAATTTCATACAGAAACCAAAATGGAACAACTTGGATAAATCTCAAAAACTGTTGCGTGAACAAAACAAGTCACCCAGAATGTTGCATAGAGTATGACACATTTTCTTTTCTTTTTTTTTCCTGCCTAGGCTGGGGTGCAGTGGCAATCACAGCTCACTGCAACCTCTGCCTCCCAGGTTCAAGCAAGTCTCCCACCTCAGCCATGTAAGTAGCTGGGATTACAGGTGCCCACCACCACATCCAGCTAATTTTTGTGTTTTTTGTAGAGACAGGGTTTTACCATGTTGGCCAGGCTGATCTCGAACATGGGGCCTTAAGTGATCTGCCCACCTTGGCCTCCAAATGTGCTGAGATTACAGGCATGAGCCACCATGCCCGGCTGACGCATTTTCTTTAACCTAAAAAAAATTGCAAAACAATTGTATGCATTGTGAATACATCCATGCATGTGCAATGAAAGCTTAAAAACATTCCTGGGAATGATGTATTCCAACTTCAAAATAGTTGACTTCAACTTTATTATATGATGTTTTAAAAAAGATACATGTGAGGCAAATATGTGAAAATAATGAGATTTTGTGGGGTTACAAAGGTAATGGTTACTATTCTTTCTGGTTTTTGGTTGTCTGTTTGTTTTGAGAAAGGGTTTCCCTCGGTCACCCTGGCTGGAGTGCAGTGGCATGATCACTGCTCATTGCAACCTCCACCTTCTGGGCTCAAGCAATCTTTGGATCTCAGCCTCAACCCCTCAAGAAACTAGGACTCAGGAGCATACCACCACACCTGGTCAATTTTTGTATTTTTTGCAGAGACAGCCTCTCCATGTTTCCCAAGCTAGCTTGAACTCCTGAGCTCAAGAGATCCGCCTGCCTCGGCCTCCCAAAGTTCTGGGATTACAGGTGTGAGCCACCGCACGTGGCTTCGTTACTATGCTTTTCTATGTATTTGAAGTACAGAAAAGCAAGGAAGGAGGAAATGAAGGCCATTTAGATAATTATTGGAAATGGGATAATTATCGGAAATGGGATAATTATCGTAACAGATTATCAAAAATCCCTCAAAGCAAGAAGAAAGAGCATGCAATAATGTGAAATTATACCTTGGAAAATATTTTAGGTTCTTTGAGAAGAAAGGAAGATGGCTGAGGTGTACTTATTAAAAACTCAGAAGAAGTTTCGAAATAAATGTTTATTGAATGTTTCTTACATGGTTGACACTACCTCACACAATATTTAACTGAACCTGTAAAACAACACAGCAAGGTGTAATACATAGCATTTGGCATAATAATACATTATCTCAAATTTACAGATGAGCAAATCAGAGCTCAGGATAGTGGCTCAGGGTAAGTACACAGAGGAAGCCCACTTTGAGCCCAGGTCTTCTTGACTGGGGAGCTTTGCACTATGCAATTCTCTGTGTGCTTCCCAAGGAGTAGGGAACACAAAAAGAGATTGGAATAGATAGCATTTCTCTCTCTTTAATGATAATTTGTATTTATAGTAACTAACCAAGGGGTTCAAAGAATTCTAGGGCTGTCATAAATTAATTATCATAAATTATTCTGACTGTATATGAGAAACTTTAAGAAGACTGAAGCCTCATAATGGTCAAGCATTTTCCCCTTGCTTAGAACATTAGTTGCAATGTGTGGAATATAATTCTGTTTTTGTTTTGCAGAATAAAATAATCACACGGATCACATCTGCCTTTTAGGGGAATCTAGATATATTTTTAAATCCTAATCCAGTTCATTTTGCACAAATTAATGAATGAAAAGGACATTTTTGAGCACTTTTCTGTGCTGTGCTATACCCCTTTTTACACATGATCTCATCCAATCATCACAGCAAGTGTGTAAGGGTTTTATTTCCCCCATTGTACAGATGAAGCAGTGAAGTGTCAGAAGTCAGAAGAGACTTACACAGAGTGAAACAGCAAAGGGGGCACAGTGCTATTTCCAACTCAGGGCTGTCTGTTTTTCTTATATTATGCTTTTGAACAATCATTAACTGACCATTCTTAGGATAAGACCTGAAGCTGACTTTGAAATACTTTTAAGTTCTTAGGGCCTGCAAAGCTCTCCTTTGTGAGGAGAAAGCAAGCAAGAGCCACACTGTCCTGCTGCTCATTGAAAGCTTTCCAGGAAGTGCTTATTTTGTGGGCACTGCCCCTTCTTGATGAACCCTTGCCTGCCACTTTGGCAGCCAGGCTTAGGCAGTAGTGGAATTATTCATATTATTATTATTGCAGTGTTAGTAATTTTGAGCATAAATTCAAACATTTTACTTGTATGAAAATAATACAGGCATATAGTTTAAAATGTTTCCAAAAGCCTTGAAAGATTCATGATTAAAGAGAACAGTCCCTTGCCTACCTTCCCTCCATAGTCCTGTTCCCAGAAGCAATTGCCGGATCCTTCCAACTGTGCCTTCTGGAATGTATCTCCATATTTAAAAATAATTTGCACACCAGCATTCTCTTGATCCATAAATTTTAGACATAATGCACTGATGTCTAATCATGGTAGATAAGGATTTAACTCTGTTATCATCATTCCCTTCCTTTCATCTTCCTAATTTTTTTTGTATAGTAGCTTTGTTGAGAAATAATTCACATACCATGCAACTCACTTTTTTAAAGTATAAAATTCAATGGTTTTTATTATATTCACAGAAATGTATGACTATCACCCTATCTAGTTTTAGATCATTTTCATCACCCCAACAAGAAACACTGTAGCCTTTAACAGTTACTGCCATTCTTCCCTCCCCTCAGCCCTAGGCAACCACTCTACTTTCAGTCTTCAGGGATTTGCCTATTCTGGACATTTCAGATAAGTCATACAATATGTGGCACTTTGTATGTGGCTTCTTTCACTCACCATAGTGTTTTCAAGGCCCATTCATATTATAGCATGTATCAGAATTTTACTCCTTTTGTTGACTCAGTAGTATTCCATTGCATAGATACATTACATTGTGTTTGTCCATTCATCAGTTGATGAACATTTGAGTAATTTCCACTTTTTGGTTATTATGAATATTGCTGCTATGAACATTTGTATCAGGTTTTTGTGAGCATCTGTTTTCAGTTCTCTTGGATATATGCTAGGAGTGAATTGCTAGTATATTAATGATTTTTAACTTTTTATGGTACCACTAAACTGTTTTCCACAGCAGCTGCACCATTTTACATTCCAACTAGCAGCGAATGAAGGTTTGGATTTCTCCACATCTTTGTCAACACTTGTCTGTCGTTTTTATTTTGGTCATCTTATTAGGGATGTGGTGGTATCTCATCATGGTTTTGATTTGCATTTCCCTAATGGCAATGATGCTGATCATCCTGTCATGTGCTTATCAGCCACTTGTATATCTTCTTTGGAGATATGTCTATCCATATCCTTCACTCATTTTTAAACTGGGTTACTTGTCTTATTATTGTTATGAGTTGTATGAGTTGTAAGGGTTATTTATATATTCTGGTTACAAGTCTTTTGTCAGATAAATTATTTGCAAATATTTTCTCCCATCCTGTAAATTGTCTTGTTATTTTCTTCATGGTGTCCTTTGAGGCACAAAAGTTTAATGTTGGTGTAATCCAATTTATCTACTTTTTCTTTAGTTGATTGTGCTTTCAGTGTCACATCTAAGAAACCATAGCTTAATCCAAGATCGCAGGGATTTACTCCTATGCTTTCTTATAAGAGCTTTATAGTTTAACCCTTACATTTAGATGTATGAATCACTTTGACTTAATTTATTCTCATATATTGTGTGAGGTAGGAGTCCAACTTCATTCTTTTACATGTGCATACCAAATTGTCCCAGCACCATTTATTGAAAACCTCATATAGTTTTACGACAAACTTTGATTACATCACTATTTAGTATTTACACTATTATGTGTAAATGTGTTCTCTGCTGAGCCAAGCAGTGTACAGTTACTGTTTCCTTTCTTGTTAAAAAAAAAAAAAGCCCTTGTTTTTCCGAGAGTTAACAGTAGCCTCATTTTTATTGTTGCCATTTCTTTAACTTCATTGAATTTATATTTATTTCTTTCCACACCTTCCAATAGCCCCTCTTTCCGCAAGACCAAACCTATCAGCTAATCAATCTATCGCTTCCCATTTTTTTTCTGGAGACATCCCTTTGGGTCATCTGTTTCTCTGCATCAGTCTACATTTCTTGCTCCTAAAAATAATTCCTACCCAAACCTTCTGCCGAACACTGAATGCTTAAACACGTAATCTTCCTCTTGCTTTTTTTTTTTTTTTTTTTTTTTTTGAGACAGAGTCTCGCTGTGTTGCCCAGGCTGGAGCACAGTGGCGCGATCTCGGCTCCGCCACCCGGGTTCACGCCATTCTCCTGCCTCAGCCTCCCAAGTAGCTGGGACTACAGGCGCCAGCCACCGCGCCTGGCTAATTTTTGTATTTTAGTAGAGATGGGGTTTCACCGTGTTAGCCAGGATAATCTCGATCTCCTGACCCCGTGATCCACCCACCTCGGCCTCCCAAAGTGCTGGGATTACAGGTGTGAGTCACCGCTCCCAGTCTTTTTTTTTTTTTTTTTTTTTTTTTTTGACCTGCTCCTTGAGCCCTCAGCACTCTTGCTCCTGTCTATTTTGGCTAGGAAATCTCTTTAGTGAGTCCTGAGAACTACCATTGCCTTTCTCTTTTGTTGGTTCCTCTGCTTCCTGAATCCCATTTTCTCCTGTTTTAATTTACTTCCTAATTAGATGGGCTATAGACTCCAGAAGCTTCCTTAAAAAATGCATGGGAAACAAATTATTTTTTATCTTTACGTGATTCTTTGTTTTTAACCTTATATAAATAGCTTAGCTGGGATTTGAATTCAAGTTTAGAAATCCTCTTCAATCAGCACTTGGAAGGCATTCCTCCACTGTCTTCCGGCCTTCACTGCTGCTTTTGAGAAGTCTATGCCATTCTAATACGGCATCTGAATCCTTAGTATCTACCTCATTTCATCTTTCCAGAAGTTTTTATGACTTTCTTTTTTTCTGTTTGATATTTTGAACTTTCATTATAATATGTATTGTTCTAAACTTGGTGTGTATTGTACTGAATACTTAATGAATCCTTTCATTCAGAGCACTAAAGTGTTTTGGTTTGAAGAAATTTCCTAATATTGCTTCCCTGATAATTTCTTCCTTACTCTTTTCTCTTCATAGAATTCCTATTATACAGATGTTCCACTTCCTGGATGATCTTTTACATTTCTTACTTTTTCTCTTCTTGTCCATCTTTATCTCTTCATTTTCCTTTTAGAGGGATATCTTAACTTTATCTTACAAACTTCTCACTGACATTAAAAAAAATTTTAAACTATTTTTTAATTTCCCAGAAGCGAAGTCTTTCTTGTTTTCTGACTATACGTGTTTTTTAAAATTAAATTTCTGTTCTTGTTTTGTGGATACAATATCTTTTCTCATCTCTCTGGGGATATTAACATTAACTCATGTTAAAATTGACTCATTTCCTCATTTCCTCTAGCCTCTAAGGTTGGAATTACTTCTGTAATATAGCTGGCCCCGAGAAAAATGCTATCTTCAACAAGTAGGTAATCAGAAAGATCATTAATCCAACTGCACCCTTAGGAATATATCAGATGTGTTTGGGTGATTTTTTTTTTTTTTAGTTACTAGCTTTATGCTTTTATGTGGAAACATTTCCTCAAATGTACAGCAATCATTAGATCTCATATTTAAGAGCAGGACACAGAAAAGTTTAATGGAAGGTGTGTACTCATCATTACATAATGAGTACATTCAGGATTTTGTCCCCTTGGGAGAGCAGCCTAGTACATCTCACAAATCTTTCTTGAATCAGAAATTGCTCTTTACTGCAGGTGAAAATGCCACTGGGTTTTCAGTTATCTTGGGTAGAGTTCCATATTGTAGCTAAAAGAGACAGATCTTTCAGGGTGTTTTCAATCTCAAACTCCTGAAACCTGATGACATCTGAAACATAGAATAAAGAATTTCTTGGAAAGTTAGATAGCATTATTGGCAGGAAAATCTCAAAAACTAAAGTTCAAAGTAACTGTACCAAGTAATCAATAAAAGCTGGCAAACAAACTGGCAAGGAGAAAGAGGCTGTGTAATTCAACAAAGCATTTAGACAAGCAAGACTGCCTTACTTCTTTCTGTCATGCAGAATCAGTTCAAATGCCAGCTTTCTATACAGGTTTTAGAATTATTTCTCTTGGTATAATAGTTTGAGTTCCAAAAGGATTCTAGAGGGTAACATAATGTGTCTCCAAATATTGTCAACTTAAAACCATGCATTATAGTTATTATTTAATTAGGCTATTGGTTAGCCCCATATATTCATTTCAGCTCTAATATTTGCTTGCTTCATTGAGATAATCTCATCAACTTAGTAAGCCTTGAGTTTCCCTTGACTATTTCCAGAGTTTTTGTACTAAAAAATGTTTTTGAGCCTCAGACTCATACCAGTAAAAGTGACTTTTGCAGCTCTGTCCCCATTAGAACAGATCCATGATGTACCTTCCTAAGTTATTCAAAGTGTCTGTAGAGATTCCATGTGCTTTTTGAGGAAATTGTCCACAAGCAGAATTTTGTACAGATATAGATATAAAACATATATGAAATAGTATATATTATTAATTATATATAACATATAAAATATATAATATATAATTAATTATATATGAAATAATATTTTAATTATATATGTAAATAATATACACTATTTGTATATATTCATATATATTTATATATGAATATATATAAAATTATATATTTATATATGAATATATATAAAATTATATATTTATATATCTATATGTAAGTATATATTAGTATATCTATATAAATATAAATATAAAATATAAATATATAAAAAATATATCTTTATATATGAATATATAAAAATATATATGAATATATATGAAATTATATATTTATATATCAATATATAGATATACACACATACATCTAATCTCTTGTGAGGAACAGCAGGAAGTGGTTGGGGAGGGGGTTCTGCTGAAGTGATCCTCATTGGGATATGAATATATATGAAATATATATGAATATGTATGAAATTATATATTTATATATCTATGTATGAAATATATCTATATATTGATATACCAAATATATCAAAATATATCGATTGATAATATCAAATTGATACATCAAATATATCAAAATATATCAATTGATATATCAAATTGATACATCAAATATATCAAAATATATCAATAGATATATTAAAATATATCTATTGATATATCAAAATATACCTATATATTGATATATCATATATATCAATATGCATGAATATATGAATATATGAATATATATGAAATTATATATTTATATATTAATATAGAAAATATATGAATATATATGAAATTATATATTTATATATTAATATAGAAAATATATGAATATATATGAAATTATATATTTATATATTAATATAGAAAATATATGAATATATATATGAAATTATATATTTATATATTAATATAGAAAATATATGAATATATATGAAATTATATATTTATATATTAATATATAAATATATATACACACATATCTAATCTTTTGTGAGGAACAGCAGGAAGTGGTTCGGGAGGGGGTTCTGCTGAAGTAGCACTCATTGGGAAGCTTGAATAAACAGATAGGTCCTCAAGTCCCCACTTGCGCCTATCCACCCAGTTGACAGGGGCTCCAGACTTTGAGACAGAACTCACAGAGGAAGCTGGGGGTAATTGATTAAAATCTGCACACTGCATGATTATAAGCCCCACCCATATATATATGAAATATATGTGTATAAGCATATATGAAATTAGTCTAAAAACATAGTCTAAAAACTACATTTTACATAGGGATCATAAACATAACTTGACCTTTGAGATAAAACTACATATTATGCAACCGGGGTGCTGAGATATCTTGAGATACTGGATGGCAAATGCTATACAACTCAGATTTGGGAGGTTAGAATTACTTCCATAATGTAGCTGGCCCACAAAAAAATACTAGCCCCAAAAAGTATGTAATTAAAAGGAAAAATTGTTTATCCAATCTTTTTTCAACTGCATCCTTTAATATATCAGATGCCTTTCAGGGGTGTTTTTATTTTTTTGTCTTTCTGTATTTCCACGTTTTATACAATATCTATGTATTTCTTTCATAATTGCATTGGGAATAATGAATTCTGCTTTGAGTCCTTTAAAATTCAAAAGATATAAATAAATTTTGGGAACTTACAACAATAAACATTTCTGATATACTCACAGATAGTAAAACAAATTACTATCATCTGGTTAAATAACAGCAAAACGTTCTGACATTTAATTTAGTCATTCCACCCTCAATTATGTGATGATCTCCTAAAGGTAAATATTAGAAATTTTCTCTCTCCAGACACTTATTAAAGAGAAAATCATATGCTCTATAGGAGATACACTGTCCACTTTTATAAGAAAATAGAATGTTCTTCTTTAACCAGAGTCTTTTATTATTCAGATAAGATTTTGAGGGTCAGATTCTGAGCTGCAACTTGGAATTTCCTCTGACTCTTTTCTTGGAGTAATTCAAAATTGGCAGGAAAGCTTTTGTTTGCTAACCACCAAGTAATTATTTCATCATAAGGCTCAGAAGAGAAAGAATGTCTATTACTTCTGCTTTTGAAGAGGCACCTTCAAGAAAGATTCAAACCCATTGCACAAAGGATGGAAAAATAGACAGACACATGCAATTTGAATTTGGCAGGAGTATGAAACGCCTTTGAGATATTAGATTTTCCAGCTGCACCGCCTAGCAGAGTGAGAGCTGTCAAACTTGGAGAGACCAGTATGTTTTTAGTATATATAAATAACATATTGTTCACAGGATTAACAAAGGGTGGGGAAGTCCTGTGTTGTAAATAAAAGAATATCTTTGAAATATTTAGGTCTTGGACCAACTGCTGTAGATTATGTATATAATCTTGGATAAAATCCTTAAATTAGAGCTCTGTGTCTTTGACATGAACCTATTAAAGTATGCTATTCTGAATCCTCTTATTAGATTTTGTGAGAAAAGAGGACTGGATTAGGAGTCGGACCTTTAGGCTCTGGCCCCACCTTTGTCACTTACTCTGTGGCGAGGGGTTTGAACTTCAGTTTCCTCATCTATAAAATGGGGATAATAGTTCTTAGCTACTTAATACATTTAATAGTCATGAGATGATACATTTAAAAGTATTTCACAAACTATAAAATGTTATAAACATGTAAACAATTATTATTAGTAAACATAGTGCATGTAAAGGAATTTTCCAATTACGTAAAAACTCTTATGCGATACTATCACTGTGCCTTTTATTAGTTGTGTTGTCAAAGCTTGAGAATCCAGAGAGCTTTCTGTACTGTTCTACCTGATAAACCCAAGGTAACAAATTGTAAGATGTGTGGTCACTGGGGACTTGTCCCATGCTGGTTACATTATCAAGAAGTGGCGCATGGCATGGAGGGAAGAGCGCCTGACTTGGATCAAGTTGCGCCTGAGTTTGGTTTGCCAGCTCCTTGTAGAACCTTTAGGAAGCAGCTGAGCCTCTATTTTTTTTTCTCTAACGAGGGATTGAACTAGATAACCTCTAAATTTTTATCCAGTAATAAAATTATATTATTGTATAATTGCTTAAAATATCAATTGCCTTTGAGGGTTCACTAGAGTGATTCAACCTTTGTGCTATAAGCCCCTGTGAGGGGCTGCAACTACGATTCTACAGGAATCACTGAGCTACTTAAAGGCAGGATTAGAGAGAGGTATTTTTGTTTTACTGCCCAGAGTTGACCCTACACAGCCAAGTGCCCACCAACGATAGTAGTAAACAACCCAGGAGCCATCATAATATGAATAAACAGCAAGGGTCCCACCTGCCGGGCCAGTGAGGTGTGCTTTATTGTCATGGTGTTCCTAGGAGCAGCTGAAGATAAACCTATACCAGAGGGCCTGACTCCATTGCTTTGAAATTGCCACCTACTTTAGAAGGGAGTCCTAAGCCCTAAATCTCTAGGGAACTGATTAATTAAATCAACCATTTTTGAGGATTAGATTTTGTTTTGAAGCTGTTTATAAGCCAAAGGTATTCAACATGAAAAAAATCTCTATATATATTTTTGAGACAGGGTCTCACTCTGTCACGCAGTACAGTGGCACTATCCTAACTCACTGTAACCTGTAACTCCCAGGCTCAAAGGATTCTCCCACCTTAGCCTCCCAAGTAACTGGGACTATGGGCATGCACCATCATGCATAGCTAAGTTTTTCAGTTTTTTTAGAGAAGGAGTCTCCCTATGTTGCCAGAGTGCTGGAATTACAGGCATGAGTTACCGTGCCCAGCCGACACATTAATTCTGAATCAAATAGGTATATATTTGAATCCTAAATTGTCAGTTTACTAATGGGAGACTCCAGGTAAATTGTTCGATTTCTCTAAGTCTCAGTTCCTTCATCTCTAAAATGGGATAATGGCTACTTTGGAGATTTATTATACAGATAATGCATTAAAATATCTGATACATATTAAGGATTCAATAAATGGTAATTACTGTTAATTGATGAAAAAATATTTCTAAAATTTTGGGATAGTTAACAATATAATTTATATTAAAGTGAGTCTGAAGGGTTTCAGAATTTCCACATCTGTTTCTAACTTTGCATTCAGTGACCTTGTTATTAGCTGAGATTGGCCATAGGGGAGTATTTACACCATAGAAATTGGCAAACACTACAAGTTAGATCTATCTCTTTTTATTCCAGAGCCAATTGTTAGATACTTATAAACACACCACTGGATATAAAATTCCTGCATTTTAAAAAATATTTGGCTTTATTATTTAAAATGTACCTTTCCAAATAGTTATTTTTAGTTTCTCTTTGAAATGGTGCTTCATAAGAAAAGATACTTGGTTTCATTTACTGATTAATTCCAAGTGTCTAAAACAATAAATATCTGAACAAATATTAGAAATAAGCAACTGTGCTTTAGTAGCATTGCCCCTGCCATACACTTACAAATAGTTCCTATCCTCAATCTCTTCAAATGTTCAAAGTATCTCTAGATTGTAGTCCAAGTTTATCTCGCTAAAGTATGAAAGGCCTAGAAGATTTTTAGGAAAGAATCTGAATATCAAACCGTAACTTCTAGCTTAATGCAGCACATTTTTAAAACACACAACTTTGAACTAGACCGCATTTGGGAGCCTTTGGTACAATAAGTTATTCACAAATCAACCTCCAGATCATATGAACAAGTGAATCTACAAAGTAGAATTATTGGCATTAACTATCTGAATGCTAAAAAGATAGATTTGACTTTGAGGTAATTGATAATAAGTTGTCCTTCTAGAGAGGAACTAAGAGTACAAGCGGCTTCTAGGAGCCAGTTCAGTGATACAGTAAGTTCCTGACATCAGCACGTAAAATGGTGCTTTGTCTTTTTATCTTAAGTTCAAAAACAGGCTGATATACTTCTCATTAGACATGAGTTAATTTGATAAAGTGGAAATGGTAAAGAAGAAACTTTAAAAATTTTATTAATGATAAAATAATTGAAAAAATGGTAGACTGGTTGGGGAATGTGAAAGGTGTTGTCAAAAGGTTATATTAGCATAAAAGTTTTCTGGAAACGTGTAGAAGTGAAGAATCAGTTTCCTGTCACTGAAAGGAAAATGATGAGCTTGGTTTTCAAAATGTGAAGTTTCAGGTGTCAGAGAGACATTCAAATGGAGATACTCTGGAGGAAAGTTGAGTCATAATAAAATAGGCACTGAGCATTTCCCCATCTCTGTCTCCTCAGGGCCATTCTTCTGCTGTTAAACACCCCTACAAGCTTAGAAAAAAGATATTTCCTCTTTCTAAGTAATTGCAAGAACCGCAATTACTTTTGCTCCAACCTAATACTTCAAAAACCCAATGTCTTTGCTTTTCTCAACTATCTCTTTTGAGGCAAACCTTCTCTCAAAATGCCCACCATGATCAAGTTCAAATAGTTTGTTAAATTCACCTCCATACTATGAAGGAAGTTGGAGGGTACAGCTCTAAAAGTTGAATGATATATCAGATGCTGTGGTATAGTGTTAAGAACTTAGACTCTGAAGGTAAACTTGGCTTGAATCCTAGCTCTACAATCTACCACAGGTCTGGCTATGGTCAAGTTAGTCTTACTGACCTCAGTTTTCTTCTCTGTAAAATGCATATAATAAAAATTCCTTATAGTACTGTTGTCAGGATCAAATGAGATAGTTCATGAAAAGAACTCAGTCTGGGTCCTAGCACACGGTAAACATCCAGTAAATGAGAGCAAGTATATCCCATGAGTTTTACTTGTCCCACACTTATCCCGGGGGATGCATTCCTGGAATGGGAACTGTAAGTAAACCAGCACCACAAGGGACTGGGAGCAGTGTTGTGTATTCCCTGTGAAGATGAGTTTTGGCGTTATATATTGGCAACTGCTCTCTTGTTCTTGTCAAACTCTTAGAAGTCACTGAATGCTCTGGCCATAGGTACCTCTAGCCACTATTCATGTGCTTGGTCATTCCTCCCAAGCTACTTTATGATATTCTTCAAGATGTTGCAGGACTTCCAACCATCCTTAATTGCCTGCTTATCATTAACCTCTCTTCACTATATTTTTCCTTCTCAATATAAAACTTGATTTTTGACATCCTGCTTGAAAAGTTTCCATGAGACTTTGGCAACATGTGCAGCACTATCATTTGGACAGGGCACCATCTATAGACAAATCTGTTCACCAAAACATGAAATATTGGCAGAAGGAGAGATTACAACAGTGTGATGACCAGATACATGAGCACCTTTCAAAACAAGAAAACCTCACTGACTGCCGTGGTGCCCCTGCTGTGTTGTAAGCTACACAGATGTTTGGGGGTGAGCAGGGCTAGGCTGAGTCAGTGTAGTACAAGGGGGAATTGAAAGAGGAGCTTGCCCTCAGCCATTCCCTAAAACAGGGGATTTCCCCAGAACGTGATTTACTTTAGGAAAAAAACCTAAATTCAAATAAGGCTTGGAAAACCTGGATTAATCTTAGGGCTCTCAAAATCCTAAAGAGTCAGAGGAAATCTGAAAGTAAAGAAACCCTTCTGACTCAGGTTAGCCCATACTTTCCTGAGTGTATGGACCACAGAACACATTTTTGTGTGCAATAAGTAGAAAACCCCATCAAGTAACCCTTCCAGGCACTTCCTGTCCTATTCCATTTTGGTCAGAAGGTTGCCCTTCTCCTGAACTTTTATCTTCATGGTTACAGTCCTTGTAATTAAGACATTACTTCTACCCCTAGCCCCAAATGAACTACTGTTTTAACCATTTTTTGTTTTCTTGTTATACCAAAATCTTTTCTCTTTGAGTCTCTGGTACATTCCAATTGCCACCAATTCCACTAATCTTCATACCTATAACTTTACAGATACTATTTCTTATACTAATAGCCCATCCATTTTATTTCTTAGAGCAGTGCTGTCCAATAGATTTTTCCATGATGACAACAATGCTCTCTCTCTCTCTCTCTCTCTCTCTCTCTACTGTGTCCAATACTCAAGCACTAGCCACGGGGAACTATTGAGCACTTTATGTGGCTAGTGCAACTAAATTTTAGCAAAACACAATTTTTAATTTTAATTAATTTAAATTTAAATGGTCACATGTTGGTAATCACTGTCATATTGGAAAACACCATTGTTGGGGAAACTCCCTGCCAGAACAGAGAACCTCCCTCTGGAAGCAGAGACCAAGCTCAGACCAAAGAAAAAGGTGGACCACTTCAGGTTGGTAGGTGGTTAAAGGTTTATTTGGGGGGAGCTTACATACGAGGCAGTCTAGAGTGGCAGCAGGACAAGGAAGATCTCTGCGTTTGCAATGCACACTGTTCTCTTACATCATGAGAAGCAAAGAGAAAAGGAGAAAAGAAAAGCCACTGATGGTGTGTCAAACCATGCGGTTGTTTTCCTAATCTATTTGCTTTCCACTTAAAGGGATTGTTTGAGTTCCCTACAATCTGGTCATCATTCCTAAGCGAGGGATTCTTTAGGAAGCAGCGGTTATCTTGTTTTACCAGGTGCTGTATCCTACTCACTTCTTGGTCACATACCCAGAACACATTTACACAACAGCAGTCTTAGCGGATCCTGTATACATACCTACAACCAGCAGAGAAATAAGATAATAGTTAGAAGTCATGTGAGTAAGACAAAGCCACAATAACCCTTACAAGGCACAAAACTGCTGATCACCAATCGTCTATCAAAATGCATCATGTTGAATATTCTTCTGATGTACCACTTGTATAATTTTTAATAACAAAAATATTGATAATTTTTGGTACAATATAAAGTTCTACTGAAGTAGAATAAATGAAACCACTTAGTGAAAAGGTGAATATTAATGAGCCTAAGAGGAAGGTTTGGAAAATTACACTTTAAATAATGATGGAAAGGTTGGAAATAACCTCCAGGGATATTCAATTCAGATCCACCCTGATGTAAAATTGACTTTCAAGTATTCCAGTGGAAAAATCCAAATTCGAAAAATAAGAAATCTACCTGAGTAAAGTACCTGCTTGTGTCTATGGCTACTTCCAGGGTGGAAGGGATGGCCTCACCTCTGGTGAGAATACAACCCAGGCACCTCAGTGTTCATGAGGGGGTGCTCTGCTGCTTACACATCTGGTAACGGGAGTGTATTGATACCCTGTCAGTTACAATATTGCTTATCAGTCCTTCAGCTTCTTGTTAGACACTCTACTTGTGAACTGTCTGAATACGGTTGATTTCGAAAGTGTAGCTGAGACAACTGACATTTGCCAAGGGCCCTGTTCCTCAAAGTTCCCTGAGTTCTATCCATGTGTCAGGTCTAGTCTCGAGTTTCTTCATCACAAAAGCAAAGCCTCGCAGCGTGCCTCAGCTTCATAAGAAACAGTCGTGAGTAGAACTTCTGTGCCTTCTTTGTGAAACTACTGGAGGGACATTGTTCCAGGATGCCAGTCACTATATCCACCCACTTGAGAACTTGCTCACAGACACCAGAGCCAGAAAACGTTTGCTTTTTGACGGACTAGAGTGTTTCATTTTCTAAGACAATGAAACATATGTAACTGTTGTAGGAAAATCCAGGTTCTTGCCACACAACCAAGAAAGATTAGGCTCACAGACACTTTGAAGGGCGAGGGGGACGAAATGTATTGGGCCAAAAGGAAAGAGGAAAAACAATACAGCAAAGTGAGAGAGGGGTTCCTGTTAACAGGCCCTCATCTCACAGTTTGAATTCCAGGTTCCCACCCAGGAACAGAAGGGGCCAGGCTCCTTCCCCTTGCAAACCTGAGAACTTCCCATGGCTCCAATCTGTCCTGCCAGTGCACAGGTCAGTTGCAGAGTCTTCCAGACTGGCAGTTCGGTTTTTCAGCTTTCAAGTGTTTTATGCTTGAAGGCAGGGTTTTGTGAGGGGTAGGCCTTGGCTGCCACCTATCTCTATCATAACCAGTGTGCTTCCCTCTTTGACTTAATCCTCAAGATACTCAGAGCTAATTATGCGCTTATTTGCAGATTTTCTCAGCCCGAGATTTATTTCTCTTCTTTCTTTCTCTTTCTTTCTTTTCTCTTTCTTTCTTTCATTCTTTCTTTCTTCTTTCCTTCTTTCTTTTCTCTTTCTTTCTTTCTTCTTTCTTTTTCTCTTTCTTTCTTCTTTCTTTCCTTCCTTCTTTCCTCTTTCTTTTCTTTCTCTCTCTTTCTTTCTTCTTTCCTTCCTTTTCTTTTCTTCTTTCCTTCTCTTTTTGCCTTCCTGCCACTGCCTCCTCCTCCTCCTCTTTCTCCTCCTCTTTCTCCTCCTCCTCCTCCCCCTCCTCCTCCCACTCCTCCTCCCCCTCCTCCTCCTGCTCCTCCTCCTCCTTCTTCTTCTTCTTCCTCTTTCTCCTCCTCCTCCACCTGCTCTTCCTCCTCCTTCTTCTTTCTTCTTCTTCCTCTTCTTCTTTTTAACAACTTTTTTTTACAGCCAATATCTGGAGAAAACACTTTTAAGAAAATGTTAACAAATAGATATAGTAATTGATATAAATTTAAAAATACATATTTCCTTATAAAGGGAAAAATAACCAGAAGAAGAGATAAAATCTTTTAAATCAGTTTTACACAAATAATATTAAAATTTTAACAATAAAAGTGATCTTATTTAAGAGGATTCAGTTTACATCCTTTTCTAGGATCAACCAAATGATTAATGTCAAATCCCCATGCATAAATGAGTTTGCATAGTGCATAATTAAGAGTTAATGCATTTTTTCCTTACATTTTCCAAAATTATAATAAAATTGTATAACATAGAATTTATCATCTAAGCCGTTTTTATGTGTATAGTTCAGCAGGGTTAACTGTATTCACATTGTTGTGCAACTGATCTCTAGAATTTTGTCATCTTGCAAAACTGAAACAACAACTTCCCAGTTCCCTCTCTTTCTAGCCTTTGTCTACCACTGTTCTTTCTTTTTGTGAGTTTGACTACTTTAAATACCTCATATAAGTGAAATCATATAGCTTTTGTCTTTTTGTGATTGACTTTTTCACTTAGTGTAATGCCCTTCAACTTTCATCTATGCTGTAACATTTGACAGCATTCCTTCTTTTCAAAGGCTGAATAATATTCCAGTGTATGTATATACCACATCTTAAAAATCCATTCGTCTGTTAATAGATGTTGGGTTGCTTCTACCTTTTGGCTAATATGAATAATGGGTCAGGGAACATGGGTGTGCAAATACCTTTCTCAGGCTCTGTTTTCAACTATTTGGGATATGTATCCAGAAGTGAGATTGCTAGGCCAGGTGGTAATTTTATTTTTAATTTTTAATATTTTAGAAACCTTCATACTGTTTACAATATCAGCTGCACCATTTTACATTCCCACCTACAATGAACAAGGGCTCTAAGAGCTAATTCATTTCTTAAGGCCCGTTGCTTGTGTCTTGTGACTAGGAATACATACATGACCGCTTCCAAGATTACCCCAAGCCTGCCTGTGTCACCACTTCCAGCCCATGAAAGTGTACCCTGTTATCTCAACAACACAGCAGGCATTGGATCATGCTCTTGGAGAAGCAGAGAAATGGGAGCTTGTACTGGCATCCAGCAGGCCCCCAGGGGGCTGAATTGTGCTTTCTTTTTTCAAGGAACAGCTTTGTTCTCATTTGGATGCCCCGGAATATACAGCAATATCAACTCCGCAAAAGAGAGAGAGTCCCTGCTGTGTGCTCTGTTCCATGACAGGCATAAGAGTCATATTAGTGGCAGCTCACGTCATAATCAGGGATCTTATCAGTTGCCTCCAGATGTGCCCAGCTGGGTTACCCCCTGATTCTTCCATAATTGGACAAACATACTAACAAACTCAGATAGAGGTTTAATAAATAAGATTTTTCTTACAACTTTAGGTCTGTAAGAGTTCATCAATTTTGTCATCTAACTAGAGTTTTTTAAATGGAGCCTTGATCTGGGGAAATCCATGTCTAAGAAAGGTATTTCTAGAATGCCTTCCAGATACTTCTGACAGTTTACTACCTCCTTGACTTATGCAGCATTTTGGCCCCCATATTCTCCACCCCCAGTGCTGTGCCTGTGATGGTGCTACACTGCATGGCAAAGGGAGTTAAGGTTACAGATGGAAAGGCAGTTGTTAATCAGCTGACCTTATAATGGGAAGATTATCCTGGGTTGTCTGGGTGATCCTGATGTAAACATATGGACCTTTAATATTGGAAGAAGAAAGGCAGAAGGGTCAGTGAGAGAGATGCAAGGACAGAACAGGCAAGAGAGAGCTCAAGTGGGAGAAGGACTGGACCCACTGCTGTTGGCCTTGAAAATAAAGTCAGGGGTCCACAGGCCATGAGTTGCAGGCTGCCTCCAGAAGCTGGGAATGGCCCTCAGCTGATCACTGGCAAGGACACAGGATATTATTCCTACAACAGAAGGAAAGTGAATTCTGCCAACAGCTTCAAGGAGCAAGATAACCGATTCTCCCCTAAATCCTCTGCAAAGGAACACGGCCCTTCTGACACCTTAATTTTTGCCTATTGAGAGAACTGCAGGATTTCCAACCTACAGAACAGTAAAACAATTTTTTTGCATTGTTTTAAGCTGATAAATTTGTGTCAATTTGTTACAGCAGCAATAGAAAATGATTACACGACTTTATCACAGTATTTTAGGAATTAAATGAGCCAGTGTTAGCAAAACACAGAGTCTGATCAATCGCAAGTGCTCAGTCATTTTTGTTATCATCATTGACAAAACACAACACAGCTGAATGTGCTCTAGGGATGCCAGGCACAGAACAGGAGCCATGGGTCGTCTACCTGCAACCTGTCTCCTGCCAGGTGGGCACAGTTCTGGCATCGTGTTGTTGGTAGGACCTTGGCCAAATAGGGTGAAGCCTGAGGGGACCACCAAAGCCACAGAAACATCTGGAAATGATGCTCCATAAAAAATGGTGGGAGGAAGTTTATTTGCACAGCTTAAAACTGAGAATGCGGAGCAGTGAAGGGGCATGAATTCATTCTAAAATAAAATGGAAGTGTTAAACTTGTATTGCTCCAGAGAGTAGGACTGAATGAATCAGCAAAAGCTACAGACAGATAATTTTGCATTTGATCACACCCTTATATCTTGAGCATTTCACAAACTGAGTGGATGCCTGGCAAGTCAGTGGGTGCCCAGTGCCTAGGAAAGTTCAGACAGGATCAGGAAGCAAGAACATGATGAGGGGGCTCTGCCCAAAGGGACTGTGTCTGCGTCTCCTTTGGCCCGTTCGTACCTCCCAGTCCTACTCATTACAGGCATGCATGGGCAAAAACTGCACGCAGTTCACAGAGTAAAAGATGTCTCCAAGTGCGCACTCACAAATGTCATCAACATGAATACAAAAATGTTGAGAGTTTTGCTCTTTGGGCTTGATTACATTGACCATGTACATCTCTGTTGAGGTTATGTTACATATTGCAGGGAAAAAAAATTTCACAAAGAGGTGTTGGCTTTACAGTCAATTAATGCAAGCAAGGTTGTCGTCTTTATGGTCAATTAATGCAAGACACCTTTGTGGAGGTGGAAATGGAAGAAATATTTTTTCTTTTCTTCTCAACAAAATATTTTAGCTGAGTCAAGGCTCTCTAGACCTGATATATCTTCTAATGGATTTATTATTATATTCATTGTGCTTATTAAAGGCCGGTGGACATTTGTGTCACTACAACTAATATATCCAAACCTTTGTCTAAGTACATTGACATTCTGCTGCTTTTAATAAATAAATTGTGATACTTTATCATGTTTGGTCAGAGTCTGTTCATCTCAATTGGATATATTTCTTAGCATCTAAAATGTTTTGATATTGTTCTTTCATTGATATTACCAGAAAGTGTCAATAGAATATTTGCACTAAAGCACATTATATTTGCTACTTAGCTGACAGTAACTATTCAGTTGATTGTCAGAAGCACTTCAATTTTAGAGAAGCTAAAATATAAAATGGTTTATTCCTCAGGGGTAAACAAAAGCTGTTATTAATATAAAATTATGTGTGAGTGTGTGAACTAATAAATGCAGGATTTTTTAATTCAGAAGGAATGAAATTAAATATTTAGACAATCATCATTTGCAACAATCAATAAAATGACTAATTCAGGAAATAATCAATAAAATATATTAAAATCACTAGTGATAGCTATTAAACAGAATATTGGCAAGGTTCCCAGCAGAAGTTTCCACATAATCACAAAGAAGATGACCTTTACAGTGAATCTCTCTGGTGGGCACCAGTTTAGGACAATGATCCAATTCAGCTTTAAGAAGAGTGGGTCAACATGAAGGTATATATTTCATGATTCAGTGTGAAATACTCAACATCATTTATGCCATATTTCTACCAAGACTAACTTAGAGGAAATAAAATATAGAGAAACAATTCAAGTATACTGTGAAGAAACATTTAGAAAAACTTAGAATGTTCTGTAAGACAGAGAACCTAGTCTCTTCATATTCACCATGAAAAGACAAAGGAGGTGTTTTGTTTTTTGAAACAATTATTTTTTAAATTGACATGTAATAATTTTATAATTTATCAGGTATGATATGATGTTTCAATACATGTGTATATTGTGCAATGACCAGATCAGGATAATCTGCATATCCATCACTTCAAATGTTTATCACTTCTTAATAGTAAGAACATATAAAATTCTCTCTTCTAGCTGTTTTGAAATATATATAATACATTATTGTTAACTCCAGTCCCCCTACTGTGCAGTAGGACACCAGAACTTAGGCTTTATATGTCACTCTAACTTTGTACCCTTTGACCAGTCTTTCCCTATGCCTCCACCCCACCACATTTCCCAGCCTCTGGTAATAATTGTTCTACTCACTACTTCTATGGGATCACCTTTTTAGATTCCACATTTGAGTGAGACCATGTGGTATGTGTCTTTCTGTGCCTGGCTGATTTCACTTGGCCTAATGTCCTCTAGGTTCATTCACGCTGTCACAAATGACAGGATTTCATTCTTTCTTATGGTTGAATAGTATTCTGTTTTTGTATATATATATATATATATATATATATATATATATATCACATTTTCTTTATACATTTATCTCTTGATGGACACTTAGATTGATTCCATACCATGGCTACAGTGAATAGTGCCGCAAAAAATTGGGAGTGCAGAATCTCTTTTGCATACGAATTTCATTTTCTTTGGATAATACCCATAGTGAGATTGATGTGTCATTTTGTAGTTCTAGTTTTATTTTTTTGAGGAAACTTCATACAGTTTTTCATAATGGCTGTACGTGAGATTTTTAATTAAAAGAAAATAATTAAATGTAAGGTGTAGGGTTCCTATTTTTAAGAATAATCTCTAAGAACTATTTCAGAATAATTAGGGAAATTGGAATATAGACTAGATATTAGACACCTTGAGAAAATCATGAATTAACTTAGATGTGAAATGGTACTAATATTATACGGGAAAATGTCCTCAATTGGGGGAAATGAGTGCTAATATATTAAGACTGAAATGTCATAGGGCTGCAATTCATTTTTAAATGATTTAGCAAAGATAACAAAAACACATATCTATAGATAAGTAAATGAAATATTGCAAAATGTTAGTAATTATTGAATCAGGAGTAAGTATATAGGTGTTTATTGTACTATTCTTTCAAATTTTCAACTTTGAAAAATTTATAATACAAAGTTAAGAGGAAAGTAAATACTCAGATAATGACTGTTTGTTGATTCAAGAACATCTTATGAATCAATAAGCAACTTTTAAATGTCCAGAAAAATCCTGCCCCAAAGTGATGTGACTTAATAGAGTTATCGACCTAAGCAATATAAAGTCATTGAGCCAAGAGGATCTGGACAACTTCTCTTTTGGTGGCATTATAGGAGAAACAAGCAAATGAATAAGACCCATTCTGACATGACAGCTCCCCATGAATCATGGCTCAGCTTGATATATCTCCATTTGATGTAGCCTCCTTGGTAAGAGGAACCTATGGGAAGCTGGCTTTGCTCTGAAGACAGAAATGTGAATATGGGGAAGGGTATGGTAGAATGGCTTCAGGTTGGAAATAGGCTGAGCTGGTGCATTTCATGTTATAGATGTATCTTAGGATAGAGCTCAAGCCTCCTTGTCCAGAAAAGAGGTGAGACCTTGTGCAGTAGACCTCAATCCAGGAGGAACAATAATCACTGTATTCTCTCTCAGCCGCATAAATCAGGAGAAAAAGCCAACCCAGACATAAAGGAGTCTTTCTAGCAAGAGATGATGGGGGGATGATCACCAGTTAAGTCTATTCATTATTTATCCTATACCCATTACATGAATTTTTTAAAAAAAACTATCTAATATTTAAAAGGTATTTACTTTCTTTAAATCAAGCATGTGTGTTAGAAATAAGATAGAAGGGGCTGTAAATTATTGGTGTTGGCCCACAGAAATGATTTTGCAGAAGAAAGACACATAAATCTTCTTCCACTAGGCACAGGATCACAGGAACTTACAACCTTTGTGGGCAATCAGTGGAGGTGGAAACAAAACATTGTAGGCAGGGGTATCAGGATTTCTATGAAAGCAGAGTTTTTGTTTTCAGTGGTTTGGAGTGGATGAGGTGGGAAGATGTGGAGAAATGAGCCTGCTTGGGCCAGATCACACAGGACTTTGCATGTGTACAAATATAATAGTTCTTACACTGAAATCTTTGCATTTTCAATGAGAATTTCTGTAACTTGGTGTTTTAATGTTTATGGTAATCTAAAAAATGGGCATAAATATATTTGGAAACTTTTAGATGACTATCTGTATTAGTTACCATAGATTATTTGCCATAACAAGTAAGCTGTAAAATCTATAATGGTTCAAATGCAATAGAAGGATATTTCTTTATCATATAACAGCATTGGGTAGATGGACAGGTTGGAAGGACAAGCTTTCTCCATGCAGACATTCAGGGAACCAGGCTGTCAGAAGCTCTGTTAACTTTAGAAAGTTTATTCCAAGGTTTCCCTGAGTTCCTCTCCATTCCAGGGAAATAAAGAGCCCTGAGGATATCATATGAGAGGTATTTATGGTGGGTTCGGAAATAATGCACATCACTTCTCATATCCCATTAGCTAGAATTCAAACCCATGGCTATGTACTGGCTAACTGCAAGGGAGGATGGGAAATGTTGCCTGGCTGTGTGCTAATGGACAGGAGAAGAACTTGGATTTTGATAGCTTCTATATTACTCATAATTGTGTACAAATATTTACATTTATTGCCCTTGTTTACTTTTACGTTTATGAGCTTACTTGTTCAATGTCCCTCAACTGAAAGTGCATCTCAAAATGAGATTTATGAATTTGTACATCTGAGTTCTGTGTTCACTCTCAGCCACATATTATATGAAGTGAAAACAAGCATCTTCATGAAAGGGGTTGATTGAAACCTTACTCAGAATTTTCTAAGATGAATCACAACCTGGCTTTGCCTACTCCTGGCACCAGCATTGTGGGTGAAAGGGAATGACAGAAAGGGAAATGACAGATCACTAAAAGTTCATTTTCCAGAAATAATCACTTTTTACTTGGGTTGGGAGATGTGGGTGGATCTTCAGCTTGTTCACCTGCTTTGTTTTAAATATAAATAATAACACTACCTTGCAGTTGTAGGGGTTCAGTCAGTATGGTGGGAAAAATTGTAAAATTAACCTTGGAAGGCCAGAAGGTTTTTGCAAAAGCCTCAGGATAGAGTTATGGCTGAAGGCAGCCTAATCCTCCTTGAGCTATAGCAAGGGTAATTAACATAAGAATGTAGAGGAGTCTAACTAAATAGCTTGTTTACTCATGTGGTCCTAAGACTAACCTTTGACCATCCGTGGGTGCATGATTGCTCTCTACTCAGGGTGTCGTAATGGTAATTACTTTCTAGTGGTGTTTACTTGAGATATTTGTCATTTAATGTGTGCTGAATAAATGCCGGGAAGGCCAGTGAGTCGGGACGTGGTTGCTGCTCTTTACAGTACTCTCCTGGGAGTCTGTAAGTGGCCCGACTCTCAGCTGGACTGACAAGCATAATATCTGTGTCGGTGTACGTTATTCATCTGTTGTTGGGTCAGGGTCTGTGGGACGGATCCCTGCACCTAGTGCCCCATGTGAGGAACACAGCAAAGGAAGCACGACGGACCCCCCCCCCCAAAAAAAACAGAGGTGAAAAGGACTGCGTGGTCAGTGAGTAATCAGTAAGTCATTGGTGCCCACTCAGGATCTCCAAGTTTGGGGGGAATTGTTCAGGCTGAGGTTTCATCATGGGGCAACAGTTATCAGCTCAATGGAAACAATATATAAAAGTGTTGAAACAGTTGCTTAAAGCTAGTGGAGCCTCAGTTTCGCAGGCTCAATTAAGGGACCTACTGCAAATTGTTGTAAACCATAATCCATGGTTCTCAAAAGAAGGAATGATGACATAGAGCTCTGGGAACAAGTTGGGAGAAATCTTACACAACATTATGCACAAGGCTAACAGGTCGCAGTAACAGTTCTAACACTATGGGCTTTAATTAAGGTGGCCCTGGCTCCATTATGCGCAGAAGAGCCTAAAAAGGGAAAGGAGAAGGAACCATTACCTGCCGTACTGCCTCCTCTTCCCTCAGCCCAGATATCACTGGGCCAAAATAACAAAGAGGAAACAGAAGTTTTGCCTGAGCCCCCTCATCCAATAAGTAGGAAAAAAGACAAGAAACATGCTCCAGCTATAAAACCTTGTCTTAAGCAAGCGGCATTAACAGGGGAGCTCTTAGCCTGCCTGGTAATGCAAGATTGGCAGGACAATCAAGTATATAAACCCATTTCTTTTAATGCTTATAAAACGATGAGAAAAAGCATTAGAGGCCTGAGCCACGTGGCCAAGTGAGCAGTAAGCAAAAGGGAAAGCTCAGCAGCAGGGAAGCTTGCAAACCCCGAGCCAGCAAATGCTCCTTGGAACTTGGCCTTCATGGTGGTGGCAGGGGCGACAGGGAGCCAGTTCCAAGGTGCTGGAGTTGGCCTGCTGGGGAGGGGCAGGAGGTGCTGGCGAAAAGGTCCACCTGGCTGGCAGCAACCACCGAGCAGTTGGGGGAGGGAGTGGCACAGAAAGAAGCAGCACCAACAAAAAGCAGCAGCACCTAAGCAAACGCAAAGCAGCTGCCACCCTGGGACCCACCTGCTCAGCTCTCCAGCTCCTCAGGTGGCCCACAGCAAAATTTCATGTTTTCCTTGTATACAAGAGACATCCCAAATTATAATTATCTGCACCATTTAAGTAAAATTTAAGAATTTAAAAGACTCTGATAATGACCACTGTTGTTATCTCTCTCCTACCCTCTCCAACATGACTCTCTCCAAATCCAACTTAAGTAAAAGAGTAACCTCTCAAAGGAGAGAAATTACAGAAAGCCCATAATTGTGGCAATTCCTCAAGATTGGCCTATAATCATTACTGCCTTAAAAGACTGGTTTTATACTATTCCCCTAGCAGAAGAAGACAGAGAAAATTTTACCTTTACAATACTAGCTATCAATAATGAAAAGCCAGCTTGTCAATTTCATTGGAAAGTGCTCCCTCAAGGCATGCTAAATAGTCCTACCATGTGTCAGTATCTTGTAAATCAAGCTTTGATCCCCAGTAGAAAAGAATTTCCTGATTGCAAGATTATTCATTTTATGGATGATATGCTACTAGTAGCCCCAACAGAGCCAATACTTTTAAATTTATACACCCCTGTCATAAAGAATACACAGCTAAAAGGTTTAGTCATTGCACCTGAGAAAGTACAAATGTCTTCTCCTTAGAGATGTCTTGGGTACATACTAACTTCCCAATCAGTAAGACCTCAAAAGGTTAAATTAAATACTAGCAACTTACACACCTTAAATGATTATCAGAAAGTACTGGGTGACATTACTTGGCTCTGCGTCACTTTAGGCATATCTACTGATAAGCCGTAAAACCTGTTTTCTATCTGAAAGGGCAATACAGCCCTGGATTCTCCCAGATATTTAACCCCTGTGGCAAAAAGGAAATTGAGGAAATAGAGCAAGCCATCTCTCAGAGGCAGCTAAATCGCATTGATCCACGGTATTCAATTCAATTGTTTATTTTTCCCACTAAACAGTCCTCTACAGGATTAATAGGACACATGGCCCCCAGGCTACGCTTCCTAGAATGGGCTTTTTGCTCACATGCTGGGACTAAAACACTAGCTCCCTATATTCAGTTAATTACTAAAGTCATCTATTCAGGCCACAAACGATGCAATCAGTTGATAGATTATGACCCTGATGTCATCAGGATTCCTTTAAGTAAAAAGCAATTTGAAGCAGTATTGCCAGTATCTATCGATCTGCAAATAGCTTTCTCTGATACACAGGACAAAGAGAGCATGTCCTCCCTGCTGATAAACTTCTTCATTTCTTATCTTATCTCATACTGCAATAATCTTGCCCACAAAAAATAGTTCACTCCCCCATACCTAATGCTTTAACACTGTTTACTGATGGTTCTGGTAAACATGGAAAAGGGCAGTCTGCTGGAGACCACAACATTCAATCACTTGATCTGGGTTTACTAGCACTCAGAGAGCTGAGATTGGGACCCTGATATTGGCCTTGGAAACTTTTTTCACTCAGCCCATAAATATTGTGAGTGAATTGGCTTACTCTGTTTATTTATTGCAGAACCTTGAAACAGCCTTAATTAAGTCCACTCTGGAGTCCACCCTGTGTGCTCTTTTTCTTCGACTTCAGTAATTGCTAGATCAACATACACATCCTATTTTTATCACACACACTCGAGCCCACAGCTCTCTCCCTGGCCCATTGGCTTATGGCAATGAACAAGCAGACCTTCAGGTTATGACATCACTGCTTGACCAAGACACTCAATCGCATCAATTTTTCCACCAAAACTGCAGAAACTTATCTAAACAATTTCGACTTACCCAGAGACTGGCTAAACAAATTATCCTACAATGCCCAGATTACCAGCTCACAGGCACATCCCCTCCTTCCATAGGTGTTATCCCTAGAGGACCAGAACCTAATCAGTTATGACAAACAGATGTTACACACATCCCTAAATTTAGAAAACTTAGATATATACATGTATCCATTAATATCAATTCTCACTTAATTAGTGCCCATGCTTTGCCTGGAGAATCAACCCGATAAGTCATTAAACATCTTTTAACTTTTGCATTTATGGGGCGGGCCACAAAAATTAAAACTGATAATGATCCAGCTTATGCCAGCTCACAATTTCAATAATTTTGTCACACATAGAATATCCAACATTCCACAGGCACCCTATATAACCCCCAAGGACAGGCCATAGTAGAACATGCCCACTCCGCCCTTAAAAATATGCTCAAAAACCAGAAAAGGGGGAGTATGGGTAAAGACCCTGCAACACTATTGGCACAAGCCTTTTTTACCCTTAATTTTCTAAATTTAGATGACAAATTTCAATCATCTTTAGAAAAGCACTTTGCTAAAACCTCTGAAGGCATAAAACCTGCAATTTTATGGAAAGATGTAAACAGTAATGAATGGTGTGGTCCAAATGAATTATGAACTTGGGGAAGAGGGTATGCTTCTGTTCACACCCCCTTAGGTCCTCTTTGGATTCCAGCATGATGCATCAAACCATACCATGGCATGGCTGGGACCCAACCCAGTACCAGAGATGAAGGAACTGACCCTACAGGACCTGCAGGCCCAGACAATGTGGCTTCCATGGATGACACAAGCCCCAGACGTTACTTGGGGGATGCTGAAGAGGTCAACTCAGGAGGCTGAACAAATCCTGCTCTGGACACAGACACCATTTACTCCATATAATTTGTTCTTTGCTATGCTTTCTGTTGTACATTGCAACTCATGTATTGATCCTTTTTATGCTCTTGCTTTGTCTGCAACTGTACCTGCTACACTCTACTGGGCTCATATCTTAGATCTGCCTTTCTTTCACACTGTCACCTGGGCAGACACCCCTTTCCCAGCCTATAATAATGTAACTGCTTGTCTGGGAGGGATAGATTTACCCCCAGTGGGGTCTGTCACTAATGGCACACATTGGATTAATGTGCCAGGTAACACTACATATCAATTCACTATCCTCCCACTGTGTGTAATTTATAAAGGTTCTAACCCTTACTGTGTATCTTCCCAAACACAATTATGGCTACATCATGGCAAAGGAAATGACTTAACAGCCTTAGCTGCAGGTAACCTCAAACCAGGTAATGCAATCAATGCCGCTTTCCCAAACAATGATTCCTGTGCCAAAGAACAAAGCCTGGAAAGTAACAGATTTCACGTTAGCTGGGAGGTCTGTCACAGGGGACAAGCCCATAGCCTCCAGTTAGACAATTATAATATCTTAGACTAGAGCCTGCATGGCCATTTGCAGGGCAGCCTTACTAATGTCCTCATCCGTCGTGGCATCGATCACAGTTTTGTAGCCACATTCTGTTCCCCTATGATTTGGGCCGATGGGGGGATGGGATATCCCAAACCCCAAGTAAAATCCATTCCACTTGAAGACACCTAGGTGCCTAGGACATCTTGGCACCTCCCTTGACACCTGGCATGGGACATATCATAATTCCACTAACAACTATACTACAACCATTATTCATAATCACACTGATCAGTGCCTAATTTGCGCTACCCATCCGTATGTTTTCCTTATGGGAACCAATATTTTTATTTCACCCCAAAACTCTGCCTTTGTGACCCAGGTGCAGTGACAGGCTTGGTTTGCCTCATGTATCACTAATTACAATATATCTGATCTAAATATTACTAGTGTCGTGGTATTAAGGAGAAAATCTGAGGCATTCCTACCAGTCAATTTGACACATGATTGGCAAGGTTCCTCTTCCCTTGCCACCTGAGAACGTGCCCTGTCCCAGGTCAGACATAAAAGATTCATAGTTACACTTATGGCCTTTATAGTCTCAGCCATAGTCATCCTGACAACGGCTAGTGTTGCTGTTGCACCTACTACTGAGTCAGTACAAACAGCTGCCTTTGTAGATAATCTGGCCAAAAATGTGTCTAATTGGGGAAGAGGGTATGCATGTGTTCACACCCCCTTAGGTCCTCTTTGGATTCCAGCATGACACATCAAACCATACCATGGTGTGGCTGGGACCCAACCCGGTACTAGAGATGAAGGAACTGACCCTACAGGACAAGCAGGGACCTACAAATGCCATAGATAGATAGCAGGGTATAGATCAAAAAATTCTTGCACGTCTGCAAGCCCTCGAGGCTGCTTTGGAATATGTTGGGGAGCAACAAGATGCACTGGCATTCTGACAGCAATTAAACCACAACTGGGAGCATAAACATATCTGTGTCACTTCTCTACCATGGAATCGATCAATACATAATCAGGATGACGTGAAACAACACCTCTAGGAAACCTTTCATGACAATTTAACAGCAGATGTAAAGCAACTTAAAACCAAAATTTTAGAATCCCTTCACACTATAGATCTACACACCCAAAAAACAGCCATATGGAAGGGTGTGCAAGTTCATCTCTCCTGGTTAGATCCCTACTCCTGGAGGTGGGGGGGTCACTCTTTGACTGGAAAAAATGTTGCTAATTGTTGGAGGTTGCACAAATGTTCCTTATGATTAGGCATAATTGAAGCCTGTCAGTAACAACATGAACCTCTGATCAATTAAGCAACTGGCCAATCGTTACCTCCTCCTTCCTACTCATTCTACCCAATAAATACAAAGGGCTTTAGAAGCTCAGGGGCTGCCTTTGCTCTCTAGAAGCAGGGAGCTCTCTTCTTCTCCCCATGTTACCTTTTTTTAAAATGGTTTCTTTTTTCCTTGGTTTTCATTTCTAAGTTCATCCATTCATTTAGTCATAATGACAGAAGAGAGACAGATGCTCTCATATTGTTTTATACTCAGAAAAGAAAAGCAAAACAAAAGGCAGGCAGCCCGGTGCCTAGGAACCAGACCCGAAACGAGGCCTGGGCCTGCCTGGCCTAAGTCTGGTAGTTAAAGATCGACCTCTGACCTAACTGGTTATGTTATCTATAGATTCCAGATATTGTATAGAAAAGACATTGTGAAACTTCCCAGCCTGTTCTGTTTCACTCTGATCACCAGTGCATGCAGCCCCTGTCACATACCTCCTGCTTGCTCAATTGATCATGACCCTCTCACATGGACCCCCTTAGAGTTGTGAGCCCTTAAAAGGGACAGGAATTGCTCACTCAGGGAGCTTGGCTCTTGAGACAGAAGTCTCGCTCGATGCTCCTGGCTGAATAAACCACTTCCTTCTTTAACTCTGTGTCTGAGGAGTTTTGTCTGCAGCTCATCCTGCTACATTTCTTGGTTCCCTGACTGGGAAGCGAGGTGATTGGCAGATGGTTGAGGCAGCTCCTCAGGTGGCTTAAGCCTGCCCTGTGGAATATCCCTGCAGGGGACTCTGACAAGCCTGAGTGACGTGGATCCTGAGAGCACTCCCAGGTAGGCATTGGCCCCAGTGGGATGCCTCACCAGAGCAGTGTGTGGAAGGCCCCCATGGAGGATCAACACGGTGGCTGAACACCGGGAAGGAACTGATACTTGGAGCCTGGACATCTGAAACCTGGTAAGACTAGTCTTTAGAACTTGCCTACTCTGTTTGAGTGGAAGCATGGCCTGATCAACCATGGTGTGCCTTTATCAGCACTTTGGTTTGGTATTGGTTTTAGTTTTGACTTGGTTTGAATTGCTTGACAGGACCGGTCTTGGAACTTGCCCACTCCATTTGAGTGGAAGCGTGGCCTGATCACACATGGTATGACTGTACCGGCACTATGGTTTTTGTTTTTGACTTGACTTGGATTGCTTAATACTTTGGTTTTGGTTATGACCTGGCTTGGATTTCTGGATACTCTGATTTTGGTTTTGATTTTGGTTTGGTGTAAACTGCAAAAGTGTGTGTGTGCCTTTTTTATCTGTTCTTTGTTTTGTGGTGTGCATGTGGTGTAAGCATGGTGTTTTGTCTTGAAGAAGCACAGGTCAGGCACAGATAAACCCACCCTACTAGGAACTATGTTGAAAAATTTCAAGAAAGGATTTAAAGGAGACTGTGGAGTACTATGACACCAGGAAAACTTAAAACTTTGTGTAAAGTAGACTGGCTAGCATTAGAGGTAGGTTGGCCATCAGAAGGAAGCCTGGACAGGTCCCTTGTTTCAAAGGTATGGCACAAGGTAACCTGTAAAGCCAGGGCACCCAGACCAGTTCCCGCACATAGACGCTTGGTTACAGCTGGTTTTAGATCTCTCCACAGTGATTGAGAAAACTGCAGTATAAGCGAGAAGAGAGAGAGGAGGAGACAGAGGCAAAAGGAAAGTCAAAGAGAGAAAGAAAGAGAGAAAAAGAGATATATACAAGTAGTTAAGAAAAAAAAAGTGTACCCCATTCCTTTATAAGCTAAAGTAAATTTAAAACCTGTAATTGAAAATTGAAAGTATTCTCTGTAACCCTAAAATGCTCCAATACTACTTTGTTGTCGGTGTAAACAAGGGTGTATCCCGAAAGCACTGAGGCCTTCCTATCAAAAATCCTTAACCCAGTCACCCATGGATGGCCCAAATGCATTGAATCTGTAGCAGCAACTGCTTTGTTAACAGAAAAAAAGTGAAAAAAAAAAACAACAAAAACTTTCAGAGCAAACCTCATTGTGAGCACACCTCACTAGTTCAGTTCAGAGCTATCCTAAATCAAAAAAGCAAAAAAAGTAGCTTACTAACTCCAAAATCTTAAGGTATGAGGCTATTCTGTCAGGAAAAAAAAAAAAAAAAAACCATCTATACCAATTCTAAATTAATTTGGACAAAATAAGTTCTTATTAATAGCAAAGGATAATTAAAATCCCAAACTTACAAGGTTTTCAACAAAAGTAAAGTTTGCTAAAAGTTAACAGTGTAACATGTATCATACTAACTTCTATTCTTGTGACCTTAGACAGTCTAGCCCACAGACATAAAAGAAGTTTGCTTTAGAAAAGAATGGTTATCATCTTCAAAAAATAAAAATAAAATAAGGAAAAAAGGGGGGGCAGAATTTATGTAAAAAGAGTATTATATGGTAAATTCTTGTCCTGAAATAAATTGGCTGTTTAAAGAAAAAAAATTTGTAATAAGTCAGAAAGTTAAAGCATGTCGAAAAATTGTCTGCAAAAGTCATAAAAGAGAAAAATGTTATAAAAAAGAATTTATGCAAGAAATGTTGTATAATTTAAAAGTAGGCCTCCTGAATGTAAAACAAACAAACAAACAAAAGTTTATGTGCAAGGTATATAAAAAAAGCAAAATATACCTTTAGTAAAATAATTATAAGGAGGCATAAAAATATAAATTTTTACCTATATTAAAAGGTTAAAAATATGTATAATTTGTTTTAAAGTTTTAATCAAGTTTTAAAATGTTAATTGGAAAGAAAATTCTGTGTGTAAACATTGGCTAAAGTTAAAGAAGTATCATCCAGTTTTTCTGTAAACCAGACATTAAAATAAAAGCATAGCAGGCTTTTCTTAAAGCACCAACCTGCTCTTTAGCAAAAATTATAAAAGGTTAAAAAGAGTCTAAAAAAATCTTACCTTATGGTCAAACATTAAAAATTGGATAAATATGTCCATAAGATTTTATTAAAGTTAAGTTTAACATTAATAACACACTAATATAAAGGTAAAATTTAGTTTATCTGGTATAAAATTCATACAAAAAGCATTGTTAAATATAAAATGGTATTTGGTTTTCTTTGGTTTAAAAACTAATAAAAATAGGTGCTAAAAGAAATTTCTCAGTAAAAAGGTACTAAGGACTATAAAGTCCACTGCCAAGGTTCCCTCATTTAAAACAAAAGGTCAGTTTCCTAAAAATTATATACTTGGTTTATCTTCCACCTTCCTTTCCCTCAAAAACTAGAAGTCTTTTAGCACATGTACCACCCCTAGAATTTCCAGTAAACCAGCACCAGTCTGAAGATCACATTCTCATCAAAGGGTGGAAAGAAGAAAAACTTGAGCCAGCCTGGGAAGGACCCTACCTTGTGCTGCTAACCACCAAGACTGCTGCTTGTACAGCAAAAAAGGATGGACTCATCACATCTGAGTCAAGAAAGTGCCACCATAGTCCCAGGGGAAAACCCTACCTAACTAAAGCTAAGAAAAATTTAACTCTTTTCATCTATTCTATTACTCTTTCTTCTTTCCACTTTCTATTGCTAACCATCTAGTTATTAACATAACCAAGTCAATTTTGCCTCAAACTATTGCATTTAATGCTTGCCTTGTTATACCCTGTGGAGACTTGCCTAGTCAAAGACAGCTTTCTACTGCAGAAAAGTACTTCTGTCCCTCCTGACTCTCCTCAGACTAGGCATTAGTAAACTAGGACCCTTTATTCTGGGGAGATGTCGATAAAGACCCCAGTGCCAACCAGGAGTCTTCCTCCCCAATATAGAGCTTTTATGCCATAGTTGGTCCAACATTCTGTGGACTACTAAAGAGCAAGGATGGACTGCCCCAACCAGTTTTTGTAATTTCCTAAAATCATACATTCATTTTACTAGGGGATCATAGAAGTTAAAGACTTAAAACAAACTTTAGCAATTAAGACATGATACCAAGATGCAAATGCCTGGTTAAAATGGATCAAATATTCCATCTGCATGTTAAACAAAAGCAATTGTTATGCTTGTGCACATGGCAGGCCAGAGGCCCAAATTATCCCCTTTCCACTAAGGTGGTCCTCCAGTTGACCAGGAGTAGGCTGCATGGTAGCTCTTTTCCAGGATTCTACAGCCTGGAGTAATAAGTCATACCAAGCTCTCTCTGCTATATCCCGAAGTCCGGCACCCTGCGGGTCAGCCCCCTGAGGGCCAGCCCCCTGAGGGACATCCAGCTTCCATCTCCCAACACTAAGTTCACTTCATGTCTCTCACGACAGGGAGGAAACTTAGCATTGCTTGGAGACCTGAAGGGATGAGATGAGCTTAAGAACTTTCAAGAGCTTATCAGTCAGTCAGCCCTTGTTCATCCCCGAATGAATGTGTGGTGGTATTGTGGTGGACTTTTACTAGGCAGTCTGCTGAATAACTATAGAGTGGCACTTGCGCTTTAGTCCATTTGGCTATCCCTTTCACCCTGGCATTTCATCAACCAGAGAGAAAAAAAATAAGACATTGTAAAGCAAGAGAAGCCCCTTATGGGTCTTTCAACTCTCACATCTATTTAGATGCAATTGGAGCCCCACAAGGAATACCAGATCAATTTAAAGCTTGAAATCAAATAGCTACAGGATTTAAGTCAATATTTTAGTAGGTGACAGTTAATAAAAATGTAGATTAGATAAACTACATCTATTACAACCAACAGCAACAAGCTTTTCATGAGTTAAAAGAACAACTCATGTCGGCCCCAGCCCTGGGGCTACCTTACCTGACAAAACCCTTTACACCCCATGTGTCAGAAAGAAAAAAAAAAAAGGCAGTTGGAGTTTTAACCCAGACTGTAGGGCCCTGGGCAAGGCCAGTGGCCTATCTCTCAAAACAACTAGACAGGGTTTCCAAAGGCTGGCCCCCATGTCTAAGGGCCCTAGCAGCAATGGCCCTGTTAGCACAAGAAGCAGATAAGCTAACTGTTAGGCAAAACCTAAGCACAAAGTCCCCACATGCTGTGGCGACTTTAATAAATACCAAAGGACATCATTAGCTAACGAATGCTAGACTAACTAGATACCAAATCTTGCTCTGTGAAAATCCCTGCATAACCATTGAAGTTTACAACACCCTAAGCCCTGCCACCTTGCTCCCGGTATCAGAGAGCACAGTTAAACATAACTATGTAGAGGTATTGGACTCAGTTTATTCTAGAAGGCCCAACCTCCGAGACCATCCTTAAACATCAGTAGACTGGGAGCTGTCTGTGGATAGGAGCGGCTTCGCCAACCCCTGCAAAATGACTCCGAAGAAGATGAAAAGCCCTGCTGCAGTCACACCTGGAAGCTGACTGGTCCATGCATGGCTGAAACATGAGGAAACTCATCACAGGACTCATTTTCCTTAAAATTTGGACTTGTACAGTAAGGACTTCAACTGACCTTCCTCAGACTGAGGGCTGTTCCTAGTGTATACATCAAGTCACTGAGGTAGGACAAAAGGTTGCTACGGTCCTATAATTTTATGGTTATTATATGTGTGCTAGAACTCTAAAAAAACTTGTTTGTATAATGTTACTCTATACAAGGTATGTAGCCCAGGAAATGACCAACCTGATGTGTGTTATGACCCATCTGAGCCTTCCATGACCACAGTTTTTAAAATAAGATTAAGAACTGAAGACTGGTGAAGGCTCATAAATGATATGAGTAAAGTGTTAGCCAAAACAAAACAAAAAAAAAAAAGAAGTGCCCAAACAAGTCACCTTAAAATTTGATGCCTGTGCTGTCATTAATAAGTTAAAAATAGGATGTAGTTCTCTTAATTAAAAAAAGGCTATATGACAGAAAATTAATACATTTATCATAAATTAAGACTGTGTAAAAATAAATGTAGATACTGGTCTTGTGTCATTTAGGCTACTTGACTAAAAAAAAAATGAAAAAATCCTGTCCACCTTCAGCAAAGGAAAAGTGGCCCTTCCTATACCAGTGGTCAGTGTAACCCCTTAGAACTAGTAAAAAACCAGCTTAATCCTCACTAGAAAAAGGGGAACGTATAACCCTAAGAATTGATAGAGCTGGACTGGATCTTTGAGTAAATATCATGGTTTGAGAAAAAGTTTATAAACACTCTCCTGAGCCAGTATTTCAAACCTTCTATGATGAACTGAATGTGTCAGTTCCAAAAATTCCAGGAAAAACAAGAAATTTGTTTTGGCAATTAGCCGAGCATATAGCCCAGTCTCTCAATGTCACTTCACGTTATGTATCAGCATAAGCATACTATATGAATCATTATCAATCTATTGCACAGCAAGACATAAGTAGTGAAAATAAGAGTGAGAACTCCCACTAATAAAAGTGAGAGTCTCAAAGGGAGGAAATCAGAGAGGAGAGACAGACCCTCTCATATTGTTTTATATTGTTTTATACTCAGAAAAGAAAAGCAAAACAAAAGGCAGGTAGCCCGGTGCCTAGGAACCAGACCCAAAACCAGGCCTGGGCCTGCCTGACATAAGCCTGGTAGTTAAAGATCGACCCCTGACCTAACCAGTTATGTTATCTATAGATTCCAGATATTGTATAGAAAAGACATTGTGAAACTTCCCAGCCTGTTCTGTTTCACTCTGACCACTGGTGCATGCAGCCCCTGTCACGTACCTCCTGCTTGCTCAATTGATCATGACCCTCTCATGGAGACCCCCTTAGAGTTGTGAGCCCTTAAAAGGGACAGGAATTGCTCACTTGCGGAGCTTGGCTCTTGAGACAGAAGTCTTGCCCGATGCTCCCGGCCGAATAAACCTCTTCCTTCTTTAACTCAGTGTCTGAGGAGTTTTGTCTGTGGCTCGTCCTGCTACAGTAATGACAGTCTCAAGTGGTAACCGTAGTAACTGCTGTAACGACTGTCTTAAGCAGTAACAGTAGTAACTGCTGTAATGATGGTCTCAGGCAGTAATAATAGTAAATGCTGTAATGATGGTCTCAAGTAGTAACTGTGGCAGTCAACCACAGTGGCACCCAAACAGGGACATGAAGGACAATCAGGGACAAACAGAGAACTGAAGAGACCTGAAAGGACCTGAAGAGGCCTGCAGGCACAAGTAGAGGTAAGTAAGTAGAGATAAGTGAGAGACAAATAGAAATAGGTAGGGAAAGACAGTGACTTGCAGGAACTAATGGGTACCATATGGATCGATAGCGACAGTTAGGGATAGATAAAGACTAGCAAAGACTAGCAATATAAGATCAGTGCCCTAAAGAGGTACTGGTCAGTGCCCTAAAGAGGTACAAAAGTAGAAACTAGCAAAGACTAGCAGGGATTTGCAGGGACAGATAGGGTCCTATCGGGACTTGAATGAGGAAGGTCTGCTGGAACAGAAAAAGCTAAAACCCAGAAAAAACTAAAGCCAACCAGATGAACAAGAAACCCTGTTACAAGTCTGCCAGCAGCATTATAAAGACAGCGCTCTAAAAAGGTAATGGTCAGTGCCCTAGAAGTACAAAGAATGGGAAGTTTTTGAATCAGGGTAACACGAGGAAGGGTTTGATTATTTCTTTTCTCTTTTTTGTTTGGAGTTTGGTACATACCATTTTTTTATTTCAGGGTTTATGAAAATTTTTTGCCCTACCTACAGCACTTATTGAGGGTGGTGAACAGGAGAGGGAGTATGAAAATTGGCTTGTATCATCTTTTTTGGCTACAGAAAGGCCAACTTTAGCTTTGGCTTTCGTGGATTGTAAACGTGCACTGGCACCTGTGAGATGTACAGAGAACTTGGAAGGTTTTTTCAAAGCTTGTCAAGATGTGGGAACTGAGCTTCAGTGTTCTGCAGTATTGACTCAGGCAATGGCTAATTTGGTAACTGACAGATCTAAAAGAAGCCAAGGGTTAAGCCCTAAAGTGGGAAAGTGTTATAAGTGTAGAAAAAGTGGATGTTTGAATGCTGTCAGACCTCTGGGAAGAAGGGATCTTATAACACAGTTCCTCTTTCAACAGAAAAAATGCCAGGACTTTGCCCTTGTTGCACTAAAGGAAATCATTGAGCTAATCAGTGCCACTCAAAATTTCATCAAAATGGCACACCCCTGTCTGGAAACGAGAAGGGGGCCTGGACCTGAGCACCTCAAACTATGAGGGCATTCACTGTCCAGGCCACAACTCCATTTCAGGGATGGGTTTCTGGAGGCACATTGATTCCCTCTTCCCAGGAACACCTAGAAGCTCAGGATTAGATCTCCCAGTTAGAGAACAGGCTACGTTAATTGGAAGAAAAAACTCACCAAGATTCACAGTGGTATTTAGAGACCTTTGCCAACAGGATACATGGGATTAATTTTGGGCAAAAGCTGTCTTAACATACAGGCCCGGGAGTTGTTGATTTTGATTGGGAAGGAGAAATTTGGGTAGTGGTAATGTCACAAGATCTTTGGGTTTTTGAACCGGGAGAATATGTTGCTCAAGTATTGCTTGTTCCCTGTAAATTGTACCCTTTTCTACATAAGAAGCAGTGAGGAGGTCAGGGATTTGGAAGTACAAATAGGAGATTTATCCATCACAACCCATAGCATCTCATAGACTCACTTGTGCAGTGTATATTGAAGAAAAGTTTTGTGGGCTTATGGATACAGGAGCAAGAGATTGGTCTCTCATGGTAATAGATCTTGAGGATTGTTTGCAAGAAGGATAAGCCTCGATTTGCTTTTTTTATGTCTGCTGTTAATCACAAAGAGCCTGTTTCTCATTACCGGTGGAAAGTTTTACCCCATGTAATTAACCAAAGAGGCCGAAACTGAGTTACAGCTCATAGAACAAATGCTCAGCAATGGCATGCCTCCTGGCTACAGCCGCAAGAGCCTTTTCCTTTTTTTCAGTAGATTTACTAACGTGGGGATGAGGGTATGCTTGTGTTTTTGCAGGAGATGAACAAGCCATGTGGGTGCCCTCAAGACGTTTGCAACCATGGAGACTGGAGGGAACCATGGATTCCAAATATAGGCCTTGTTACCCCAGTATGAGCCATGAGCCAGTTGAATCTGAATGTGAAGACAGAACAAGGACAGACTGGAGTCATGTTGACGTCAAGCCCCATAACATGGGGACAGATCAAGAAAACCACACAGGAAGCTGAGCAACTGCTGGAATGCCAGGGTTTCACCTTTTGCTGGAACTCAGAGGCATAATCAATGCTTAAGAGACCAATGCTTTCTGAGTTCCTCTCTACCCTGAATACAAGAGACATTAATAGCTATGTGGAAATATCATCACCCCTATTCAGCATAAAGAAGTTGCAGTAGACAGACTTTCATCCTTCTGCAACCCTTAGGATTAAGGATCCTCTTGTAAAAGGGAAGGGGGAAATATGTAAGAAGCATTCAAACCAGAGTGACACCATTTTGAATAAGGGTTAAGAAAAATGAAGCTGGATCACAAACTGGCAATTAAGGGCTGCACAGTCTGCAATTGCCTTGCTCAATTAATTTAAAAACAAAGGAGATGTTGGAGGCTACACAAATGTTTCTTATGATTAGGCATAATTAAAGCCTGTCAGTAATAATATGAACCTGTGATCAATTAAGCAACTGACCAATTGTTACCTCCTCCTGCCGGTTCATTCTATCCAATAAATACAAAGGGCAATAGAAGCTTAGGGGCTGCCTTAGCTCTCTAGAAGCAGGGAGCTCTCTTCTCCCCATGTTACCTTTCCCTTAAAACAGTTTTTTTTCCTTGGTTTTCATTTCTACATTTGTCCATTCATTCAGTCGTAATGATGGTCTCAAGTGGTAACAGTAGTAACTTCTGTAATTACGGTCTTAAGCAGTAACAGTAGTAGCTGCTGTAATGACAGTCTCAAGTAGTAACTGTGGTAGTCAGCCAGAGCTCATTATACTCATGATTGTCTTACATTATTTGCTAATTCTAGGATGCAAAGCCAGAATAAGAGCAATGACCACCATGCCTGACAAACCTGTTACTGCATACATCTGTGCTCTCCAATCAATAAGGCCGATGCGGAAAACAGAAAAGGGGGAGATGGAGGGGTTCAGTCAGGATGGTGGGAAAAATTGTAAAATAAACCTTCCTGGAAGGCCAGAAGGTTTTTGCAAAAGCCTTAGGATAGAGTTATGGCTGAAGGCAGCCTAATCCTCTTTGAGCTACAGCAAGGGTAATTAACAAAGGAATGTAGAGGAGTCTATCTAAATAGCTTTTTTACTCATGTGGACCTATGACTAACCTTTGACCATCTGCAGGTGCATTATTGCTCTCTACTCAGGGGATCGGCAATGGTAATTTTCTTCTAGTGGTGTTTACTTGAGACTTTTGTTATTTAATGTGTGCTGAATAAATGCCGGGAAGGCCAGCTAGTTGGGGCCGTGGTTGCAACTCTTTACAGCATTCTCCTGGGAGTCTGTAAGTGGCCCGGGCTCTCAGCTGGACTGACAAGCATAATATCTGTGTCAGTGTACGTTATTCATCCATTGTTGGGTCAGGGTATGCAGGAGATGGATCCCGTGTAGTGTTGGCCAATCATTTTATATCTAATATAACATGCATTATAAAATGTGTAATTTAACATCTTAATAATTCCATCACCTTGCATCTGTTGTGACATGTTATAATTTACAAAGTATTCTTTAAAACATTTATTACCTAATTTAATTTCAAAGTAATCTAATAGGATTGAAATTTTTACTCCATTTGATAACAAGGAAACTGAGCTTTTGACATTTGGCTAATCACTTATTCAATAAAAACCTAAATAACTCTTTTGTATTGCAGAAGCAATAGCTGGTCAGTGTTTTTATAATACTGTTATTTTGAGGAGACAAATAATGTCTTCCTAGTGCTCTGTAATCACACCATTACTCAGCTTCTCACCTCTTTTTTTTTTGCACCTGTGTGTAATTTCTGGCTTGATTTTTTTCTACGGCACTGCATGATTAAGCAGTTTGGAAGTGCTTCAATGACAATTTGAAGGTGGTGTTTAAAAAGTTTGGAATTATCTTTTTGGTTCCCTGCATTTGCTAGGTATACACAATTCCTCCCTCAGTGTACATCTTCATTCAACAATTACAGACAATTCATTTAGTGCTTTGCTTTTAAATATGATTTGGAATTTATTCTTTTACAGCTTTAACTATGTGCACAGATTTTTTTGATAGACACTAATAGCAATATTTGTTGCAAAGGAACTTTGTGAATAGTTTGCCTTTTCTCTTTGCAAATCAGAGGAATTTGTGTCTGTGTCAATGAGAAGGCATTGTGGACACTAAAGAGATGTGACTAAAAAATGTGTTAGGTGGAAAAAAGAGTACTGCTACAGAAAAGTATGAAAATACATTTATATGCTTTTAGAAACAGCTGTGTTTTGATCATTTATTCACATCTTAGCAAAGGCAATTATATTGCAAAATGAAAATGTGATTTTTCATTTTGAAATATAATTATAGCTCATGGAGAAATCTGGAAGAATGTTTATTTTGAGGCTCGTCCCTATAGGTATTAAATGATAATGGTGGTTATTAGTTATGAAAGAGAACTGAAGACTCAACCACTCTGCCATAGCACTGAGTCAGATGGTGCTCATTTTGTGTGATGGACAGTTGTTTCTCATGCAAAGGAGACAAAAATATTCAGTAACAGTTCCTGAGAAGAAGCTATGCAATGGGAACTGAAAACTGACAACGTCCATCAATAGTAGAGCTTATTTGAGATGAATTTAAAACATTTACTTTCCAAAATAACATCAGCATATTGTTTTCAGTCAATTTGCTTACTTGTTTTACCCTCATATTGGAATGTAATTGAATCACAGATCAGGGAATGTCAAAGATGGCACAAGTTCTTGCAATTTTGCATTCCTCTTTCCATAAAAACAGTAAACCATTAGAATTCAGTTTATATACATAATTTCACCCTAAGAAAGAAGACTTCTAAGAATATTCTCAGGGACACCTGCCCCATACATATTCTTGTATTTATTTGTAGCATGGATTCACAGAACATGTCAGCTAAAGCTGGACCAAAGAGATAGTCTAATGCAATTCTATTGTTTTAGAGTAAAAGAGGGAGAAGGAGGAGGCTGAGGAGAGGAACTGGAGAGTGTAGTGGAAGGAGAGGGGACAAGGGAAAGAGCCTGGGAGAAGAGGGGAAGGGGACAGAGGAGGAGAGAAAGGAGGGGAGAAGGAGAGGCACAAAGAAGCAAATAGGTGATTTTGTCCAAAGGAAACAAAGCAAATAGCAGCAACTAAACTAGAATTTAGGGTCTGTAACTCCTCATTTTTGTCTTTTCCATGGCCTGGCAGAATATCACAATAGTGAAAATCCTTACTTCTAAACTGTGGCACAGTTCACTGTTTACTAGGTGTATGACCTTGGGTAGATTCCTAAGTCTATCTACTTCAATTCCCTTACCTATAAAATGGGAGTATTCTAGTATCTACGTCATGAGATTGTTGAAAGGATTATATGAAATAGCATGTGTACTGCACTTAGTAGAATGCATTTGTTTGTATCTTTGTGTGGGTGCAAGTGTGTGTGTTCACTGGAGGTTTTGTAATTTTTTCATTACTGTTGTTTCTGGTGTGCTGGTTCACTTGACTCATAGTTCACCTTACAAATGTGAGGGTTCATGCCTCTATTTTTCCAGTCTCATCTTTGATCAGAGGTGATGCCTGGAGTTGGCTTCCAAGTGAGAGTCCTCAGAGCAACTGTTGAGAATTTAAGTTAAAAATAAATTATCAAATAAATAATTTGATCACTGGTTGACCTGAATATGTATAATACAATCTGTTGAACTCTGATAAAAAAGTCAGAGTGATTATTGTTGAATGTGAACTTGCTTTTGAATAACAGACACAGTTAACAATACTTGCAAACTGTATCATCAGTGCCCAGGGGGTTACAAGGTTGCCCCACTTGTATCTGGAGATTAACTTCATTATTTCTGATATTTATCACTCAGGGATGCCTATCTTAGCTGATTACATGAAAGAACTTTCCAATAGACCTACTCGAAAGGAATGGTCTGGCTCAGGGAAGCAAGTCCCAGCTGGAGTCCAAGAACAGAGTCTGAGTGATTCACATGGAAAGACTGGAGCAGCCAGGACTGGAATGTGGAATGGGTGGGCCAATATGCAGACACTGAAGTTCTTCCTCGAAGTGAGATTTTAGGTCTGGAATTCTTGAATTAAAACTATTAAAGTGAGGAACCTTTCCTTCTACATTTCCTTAGCATATGTGGGATTATGTTACTTTGTTGCAATGAGCAAATAGAAGCACACACACACACACACACACACACACACACACACAACCTTTTTTAGAGCACTTTTAGGTTCAGAGCAAAACTGAGAGAAAATATAGAGATTTCCTTATGTGCCCTGCGTAACTCCCACATATAGTCTTCCCGATTAGGAACATACCCCATCAGAGTGGAACATCTTTGAAAAGTAATGAAACTACAGTGGTACATCATAATCATCCAAAGTCCACAGTTTTTCATTAGGGTTCACTCTTGCTGTTGTACATTCTGTGAGTTGAACAAATGTTTAACAACACATATCCATCATTAACATCATACAGAGTATTTTCCCTGCCTTAAAAATCCTCTACATATCCATTCCTCCCACCTCCACACCCCAGTCTGACAACATTCTTTTTTTTTTTTTTAACTGTCTACATGGCTTTTGCCTTTTCCTGAAAGTCATATAGTTGGGATCATATAGTATGTGGCCTTTTCAGATTGGCTTCTTTCACTTAGTAATATGCATTTAAGGTTCTTTTATGTCTTTTCATGGCTTAATAACTAATTTCTTTTAATGCTGAATAATATTCCATTGTCTGGATATACCAGTTGATTTATCCATTCATCTGCTGAAGAACATCTTGATTGATTCCAAGTTTCAGCAATTACAAATAGGCCTACTTTCAACATCCATGTGTAGTTTTTTTGTGTGTGTACATAATAATCCAACTCCTTTGGGTAAATATTAAGGAGCATGATTGCTAGATTGTATGGTAAGAATATGTTTAGTTTTGTAAGAAACCACTAAAATGTCCTAAAAAGTGGCTGAACCCACTTTGCATTCCCACCGGCAATAAATTACAGTTTCTGTTGTTCCATATCCTCACCATCATTTGGTGTTATCAATGTTATGTTATGAATTTTGGCCCTCTGATAGGTGTCAGTAGTATCTCACTTTTACTTTAATTTGCATTTCCCTGAGATAGATGTACGACATTTTTTCATGTGCTAGTTTTCTATCTGTAGATCTTTGGTGGGGTATCTGTTAAGGTTTTTGGCTCACTTTCTAATCTGCTTACTTACTGTTGAGTTTTTAGAGTTTTGGGATTTTAGAGTTTTGTATATTTGGGATAACACTTCCTTACCTGATATGTCTTTTGCAAAAAATATTTTCTCCGAGTCTGTGGCTTGTCTTCTCATTCTCTTGACATTGTCTTTTTCAGAGTAGAAGTTTTAAATATTAATGAAGCTCAGATTATCATTTCTTTTGTGAATAGTGCCTTTGGTATTATATCTAAGAGTCATTGCTATACCTAAGATATTTAGGTTTTCTCCTATGTTATAGTGTAGAAATGTTATAGTTTTGTGCTTAAAATTTAGGAATAAAATCTATTTTGAGTGAAATTTTGTAAGGGTATAAGGTCGATGTCTAGATTTATCATTAGTATTATTATTTTGCATGTGGATGTCCAGTTGTTCCAGCAGTATTTGTTGAAAAGACTGTCTTTGAGCCACTATATTGCCTTGGCTCCTTTATCAAAGATCAGTTGATTGTATGTGTATGCATCCACTTATGGACTCTATTCAGCTCTATTGATCTTTTTTTCTATTTTTTAGCTATATTATGCTCACTTGATTACTATAGCTTTATACTAAGTCTTGAGATTGGGTAGTGTATTAGTCTGTTTCCACACTGCTAATAAAGACATACTTGAGACTGAGTAAGTACAAAGGAAAGAGATTCAATTGACTCACAGTTTCACATGGCTGGGGAGGCCTCACAATCATGGCAGAAGGCAAGGAAGAGCAAATCACATCTTACATGGTGTCAGGGAAGACAGACCTTGTGCAGGGGAACTCCTCTTTATAAAACTATCAGATCTTGTAAGACTAATTCACTGTCACCAGAACAGCATGGGAAAGAGCTGCCCCCATGATTCAACTACCTCCCACTGGGTCCTTCCCACAACAGGTGGGAATTGTGGGAGCTACAATTCAACATGAGATTTTGGTGGGGACACAGCCAAACCATATCAGGTAGTGTCAATCTCTCAACTTGGTTCTTCTCCATCAATATTCTATTGGCTATTCTGAGTCTTTCGCTTCTCCACATAAACTTTAGAATCAGTTTGTCAATATCTACAAAATAATGTTCTGGGATTTTGGTTGGGATTGGAATGAATCTATAATCAAGTTGGGAAGAAATAACATCTTGACATTATTGAGTTTTCCTACGCATGAACATAAAATTTCTCTCAGTTTAGAATTTATTTTTTATCAGAATTTAATAGTTTTTCTTATATAGATCTTATATATTATAGATTTATACTTAGGTATATCATTTTGATGGTGTTAATATAAGTGATACTGTGTTTTTAATTTCAAAGTCTATTTGTCCATTACTGGTATATAGGAAAGCAATAAACTTTTATATATTAATCTGTGTCCTGCAACCTAGCTTACTGATTCCAGGAGATTTTTGTCAATTCTTTTGGATTTTCTACATAGATTATCATATCATCTGTGAACAAAGGCAGTTTTATTTCTTCCTTCCCAATCTGAATAACTTATTTCCTTTTCTTTTATTACTACATTATCTAGGACTTTTACTACACTGTTTAAAATCAGTAATGAGTAATATATCTTTGCTTTGTCCCTGATCTGAGTAGAAATACTTCAAATGTCTCACCATTAAGTTTGTTAGCTGTAAGATTTTTGTAGATATTCTTTATCAGGTTGAGAAAGTTATTTTCTATTTCTAGTTTACTGAGAGTTTGTAATCAAAAAAGAAATGTTACCTTTTGTCAAATGTTGTTCCTGGATCTATTAATAAGATCGTGTGTTTTTTTCTTCTTTAGTCATTGTTGTGATGGATTACATTAATTGATTTTCTAATATTGAATCAGTCTTTTAGACCTGGGATAAATTTCATTTGGTTTTGGCATATAAGACTTTTTATGCAGTTGGATTTGATTTGCTAATGTCTCATTGATATTTTTATATCCACATTCATGAGATATATTGGTCTATAGTTTTCTTTTCTCGTAATGTCTTTGTCTGCTTTTGGCATTAGGGTAATGCTGGCCTTATAGAATGGGTTAGGAAGTATTCTCACATGGCAGAGGGTGGAAGGACAAGCTAGTAAGCTAGTCAAATGCTGCTGTATGAAGCTTCTTTAGGGACTTCAATCCCATTAATGGGGGAGGAGCTCTTATGGCCTAATCACGTCTTAAAGTCCTGACCTCTTAACACTATAACAATGGCAATACTTGCATTTTAGAGAGGATTATGTTTCAACATGAATCTTGTACGGTACAAAAATATTTAAACCTTGGCATTTCACCCCTTGGTCCTCCAAAATTTTTATGGTCTTTTCACATGCAAAATACATTCATTCCATCCTAATAGCACCAAAAGTCTTAAAGAGTTTCAGCATAAACTTTAAAGTCTAAGTACAGTCTTATCTAAACATCATATGGGTGAGACTCAATATGTAATTCATCCTGATGCGAATTCTCCCATGGAAGCTTTGAAATTAAACAAATTATGTGCTTTCAAAATACAATGGTGATGTCAACAACAGATCATGAGATCTGCAAAGGGAAAAGGGAGGGTCTGGCTTATATAGAATAAGTTTCCACCCCAGTTTTCAATCAGGTTCACTTATGCAAATGAAGAATTCAGACTTGTTCCAAAAGTCTCTGTCAGATGTTCCTTTCAAACAGCCAGTGGGGGATGGCTTTTTTAGGCACTGTTTATCTTGGCATCAACAAAAGGAACTTATTTTGCTTGATTATGAAAAGGGAGGTCCTGTGACACTTTTAAAATATCTTTCTGAGAACACAGAGTATGTGTTCACTCCCTTACCCAGCCATGGCCATCTGGTTATGTTTTAACTTTAAACACCTCAGTAGCCATGAAGAATCCATTTTGTCTATCAGCTGTGGCATACTTTATCAATGCAATAGGCATAGAATCGGCATTTCTATTCCAAAAGGGAGAACAAGGAAAAAAGAAAGGAGGTAACAGGCACCAAGTAAGTCTAAAACCCAACAAGGCAAACAACATTAAATCTTAAGTTTTGAGAATAATCTTGACTTCCATGTCCTGCCTTCTGACACACTGAAGTAGGGGTTCAGCTTCCAAGACCTTAAGCAGCCTCATTCCCATGGCTTTGCTGCGTGCAGCCCATGCTTCAATTCTCACACACTGAGGGTGCTTGCCTGTAGTGTTTCCAGACTGGAGTGGCATACTGATGGCTCCACATTTCTGGGGTCTCAGGAGCAGCCCCACTCTCACGGTTCCACTAGGCATTGCCCTAGTGAGGACTCGCTATGATGGCACCAGCCCCACAGTTCCACTGGGCATTGCCCTAATGAGGCTATCTGTGGTGACTCTGCCTCTGCAACAAGTCTCTGCCTGGGTTCCAAGGCTGTCTGCAACATCTTTGGAAATCTAGGTGGAGGAAGCTATATCTTCATAGCTCTTGTACTCTGCTGTAGAATTAACACCACATGGATGCTCCCAAAATTCACTGGACTTGGGCCTGTTTGAGCCACAGCTGGGTGGCCAAGATACACTATTCTAGAATGTGGGGAGCAGAGACCTGAGGCAACCCTAGGCAGAGAGCCCTGTGTTCTCATACGTACCTTGCACCCATCTCTTTAAGATTTTCTGTCCTCAAGGATCTGACAGTCTGGACCTGTGATCAAAGGGCCAGCCTCAAAGGTCTTTGAAACATCTTCAGCGTCATTGCCTCATTTTCTTAATGAATAGCCACATGGCTTGTTTCTATCCGTAATAATCTCCTTATGGCCACATTCTTGGCTTTCTCTCCTATACATATTTATTGTTTACACAGCTAGGCTGATAACTTTTCACAGCTTTACATTTTTCTTCCCTTTTAGTTATAAATTCTGTCTCTAAATTATTTCTTTCTTCTTGCATTTTACCACAAACCATCAAAAGAAGCCACATCACAGCCTGAATGCTTTGCTGCTTAGACATTTCTTCTGCCAAAACTAGTTCATCCTCATAAGATTTTCCTTCCATAAATTTTCTAGGACGCAACATAATTTAGCCAAGTTCTTTGCCACTTTGTAAAAAGGTTGGCCTTTCCCCTGGTTTCCCATACCTTGTTCCACATTTCCATGTGGAACAAGGCCTCATCAGAATGGCCTTTAATGTTTACACGTGTAACAATGTTCTGTTCATGGCATTACAAGCTATTTCCATCATTCACTTCAAAACTGTTTGAGCTTCTACCCATTACCCAGTTTCAGAACCACTTCCACATCTTTAAGTATCTGTTATAGAAATACCCCTTTTCTCTGGTACCAATTTCTGCCTTAGTTTGTTTGCACTGCTTTAACAGAATACCACCGAATGGGTAACTTATAAAGAACAGAAATTTGTTTCTCACGATTCTAGAGGTTGGGAAGTCCAAGATAAAGGGGCCATCAGTTGGTCTGGTAAGTACCTTCTTACTGTGTTGTCACATGGAATAAGGTGAAAAGTCAGGCTTGTAAGCTAGCTTAAAGCTGTGTGAAGGCTCTTTTATAAGGACCTTAATCCCATTAACAAAAGAAAAGCCTTCATGGCCTAATCACCTCTTAAAGGCTCCTCCACCTTTAACATCATTACATTGGCCTCACCTGCATTTTAGAGGCGATTAGGTTTCAACCTGAATTTTGTAAGGACAAAAACACTCAAACCATTGAACTATTGTGTGTGTATATATATATACACATACATATTAGAATTTATTTACCTATTCATCAGTTAATGGACATTTGTATTGCTTCTAATTTAGGGCTATGATAAATGGTACTTCTATGAACATGCATGTACATGTATTTGTTTGAGTGCCTGTTTTCATTTCTTTTAGGTATACACCTAGCAGTGGAAACCTAGGTCATATGGTAATTTAATGTGTAACCTTTTGAGGAATGGCCAAAATATTTTCCATGGCAATTGAACCATTTTACATTTCCACCAGTGATGTACAAGTATTCCAGTTTTTCTACATTTTCAATATTTGTTATTTTTCATTTTTTTTGGTAAAAATAAGGCCATTCTAGTGGATGTGAAGTGATATTTCCTTGTGATTTTGATTTATATTTTCCTAAAGTCTAATGATGCTAAGATTTTTTCCATGTACTTGTTGGCCTTTTATATATCTTCTTTGAAGAAATGTCTATTTGAGTCTTTGTTCATTTTTAAATTGAGCTTGATAGACTTTGTTATTGAATTGAAAAGTTCCTTTCTGGATATTAGGCTCTTATTAGATATGATTTACATTTTTTTCCATTCTGTATGTTATCTTTTTACCTTCTTAATAATGTCCTTTGATGCAAGAAAGTATTAATTTTGATGAAGCCCAATTTATTTACTTATTATTTTCTTGCTTGTGCTTTTTATGCCATTTGTAAGAATTTGTGGTCAAAATAAGATCATAGAGATGTGCTCTGTATTCTTCTACGAGATTTATAGTTTTAGCTCTCATATTTATGTCACTGATCCATTTCTGGTTAATTTCTTTATATGATGTATGTGAGTCCAACTTCATTATTTCACATGAGAATGACCTTTTGTTTTAGTGTCATGTGTTGAAGATATTATTCTTTCCCCTATTGAAGAGTCTTTTCACCCTTGTCAAAATTAAATTGACCATAGATGTGTGAATCTCTTTATGGCTTCTCAATTCCATTTCATTCATTTGTATGACTATTCTCATGTTGGTACCACATTCTCTTGATTGCTGTAACTTTGTAGTAAGTATTGAAAATGAGAAGTGTGAGACTTCCAAATTGGCTGTTCTTTTTCAATATCATTTTTATTATTCTGGGCCCCTTACATTCCATATGAATTTGAGGATCACCTTTTTTCATATCTGCAAAAAGACCATTAAAATATAATATGAAATGTATTACATCGTTTTAAAATTGTGGATATTATTGCCATCTTAACAATATTAAATTTTCTAGTTCATAAATATATATGTCTTTCCATTTATTTAGGTTTTATTTAATTTCTTTTAGCAATGTTCCATAATTTTCAATGTACAAATCTTTAATCTTTTTGGTTAAACACACACCTAAGTATTTTATTCCTTCGAATGCTGTTGTAAATACAATTATTTTCTTAATTTCTCCTTTATCATGTTTATTGCTGTTGTTTAAAAATACAACAGATCTTTGTGTGTTGAGCTTATATTCTGCTATTTTACTGAATTTGTTTATTCATTTGAATCTTTTGTTTGGTGAATTTTTGGGGATTTTCTATATTGAGAGTCATGTCATGTGAATAGAGATAGTTTCATTTCTTCTTTTACAATTTGGATGACTTTTATTTATTTTTCTTGTCTAGTTGCTTTGGGTAGAACTTTCAGTAAGATGTTGAATAATGGTACTAAAACTAGGCATCCTTGTCTTGCTCCTGATTTTAAGGAGAAAGCTTTCAATTTTTTTTACCATTGAAATTGATGTTAGCTGTGGGTTTTTCATAAATGTCTTTTTATCATGAAAGAATGTTAGATTTTCTCAAATGCTTTTTCTGTATCAATCGAGATAGTCATGTGGCTTTTCCCCTTATTCTATTAATGTGATATATTACATTAATTGATATTCTTACCTTGCATTTCTGGGTAAACCTCACTTGGTCATAGTGTTTAATGTATTGTTAGATTTGGTCTTATAATTTGTTGTGGATTTTTATGTCAAGATTCATAAGGAAGATTAGTCTGTAGTTTTGTGGCTTCTTGTGATTTGTTTTGACTGTATTTAGTATGAGGCTAATGTTGACCTCATAAAATTAGTTAGGAATTTTTCCTTTTTCTACATTTTGGAAAAGTTTGAGAAGGGTTGGTATCAATTCTTCTTTAAATGTTTGGTGAATTTTACCAGTGAGTGTATCTGGTTCTGTACTAAAATTTGTTTAAGTACAAATTTAATTTTGTCAGAAAGTTGTTTAAAATACTCTTAATATATTCTTGATATCTAAAAAAGTAATCCTTCATATTTTTCTGCATTAAACTTTGAGGGCTAGCTAATCCTTTTAAACCATCAGCTCAAATCTTTTTTTTTTTCACATTTCATCTTTGTTTCTAAAGGAGGGAGGGGGTCAAGGTTCAGATTCTTTATTCACATTTGTAATTTATTTATTCCTTCAGGATAAGCAGTCATCTTTATTAATTGTGTACTTGGTTTAATTGGACTTTATAATTCCTTGGGCTTTTGCTACTCAGTATTATTAAACTTCACCATGTATATGCATCATACAGAACTACTAACCATAGTGCACAGTTCTCTGACATTGCTAGCTCTTTTCAATTTGAATGGAAAGAGAATTGTACAAATATAACTCATTTTATTGTGATTTGCTTTATTGCACTTATCAGGTACTGTGTTTTTTACAAATTGAAGAATTGTGGCAACTCATTGAGCAAGTCTATCAACACTAATTTTTCAACACCTTGTGCTGACTTTGTGTCTTTGTGCCTATTTTGGTAATTATTGCAATATTTAAAACTTTTTCATTGTTATTACATCTGTTATGGTGATATATGACCAGTGATCTTTGATGTTACCATTGCAGTTGTATACCTATGTATACAATGTAACCTGTATACATGTAGATGTACATGTACATGTAAGACTGTGAACTTAACAAATGTCGTGTGTGTTAGTGCTCTAATGACCAGCCATTCCTTCATATCTCTATTTCTCACTCTCTCCTGGCCCCCCTATTCTCTGAAACACAACACCATTGAAATTAGGTCAATTAGTAACTCTACAATGACCTCTAAGTGTTCAAGTGAAGGGAAAAGTTGCATGTCTCTCACTTTAAATCAAAAGCTAGAAATGATTAGGCTTAGTAAGGAAGGCATGACTAAAACTGAGATAGGCCACAAGCAAGGCTACTTGTGTCAAACAGTTAGCTAAGTTGTGATTGCAAACGGTAAGTTCTTAAAGGAAATGAAATGTACTACTCCAGTGAGCACACAAATGATAAGAAAGTGAAATAGCTTTATAGCTGACATGGAGAAAGTTTACTGGTCTGGAGAGATCAAACTAGCCACAACATTCCTTTAAGCCAAATTTTAATCCAGAGAAAGACCCTAATTCTCTTAAATTATATGAAGACTGAGAGAGGTTAGGAAGCTGCAGAAAAAGAGTTTGAAGTTAGTGAAGATTGCTTCACGTGATTTAAGAAAAAAAAAAGCCATCTCCAAACATAAAAGACCTAGGTAGGGCAGCAAGTGCTGATGTAGCAACTGTAGCAAGCTATCCAGAATATTTAACTAAGATCACTATTGACAGTGGCTACAGTAAACAACAAGTCTTCAATGCAGACAAAACAGCTTTTTAAAACTTTTATTTTAGGTTCAGGGATACATATGCAGATTTGTTATATAGGTAAACTCACGTCACGGGGGGTTGTTGTATAAATTATTTCATCACCCAGGTACTAAGCCTAATATTCAGTAGTTATTTTATCTGATCTTCTCCTTCCCCCACCCTCCATCCTCAAGTAGGCCTCAGTGTCTATTGTTTCCTTCTTTGTGCCCAGGAGTTCTCATCATTCAGCTCCCACTTATAAGTGAGAACATGTGGTGTTTGGTTTTCTGTTCTTGTAATAGTTTAATCATGGCCACAGTTCTATCCATGTTCCTACAAATGATATAATCTCTGTTTTTTATGGTTGCATAGTATTACATGGCATATATGTGCCACATTTTATTTGTCCAATCTGTCATTGATGGACACTTAGGTTGATTCCAAGTCTTTGCTATTGCAAATAATCCTGCGATGAACATTTGTGTGCATGTGTCTTTATGGTAGAACAATTTATAGTCCTTTGTGTGTATACCCAGTAATGGGATTGCTGGATCAAATGACAGTTCTGTTTCTAGCTCTTTGAGGAATCACCACACTACTTTCCACAATGAATGAACTAGTTTACATTCTCACCAACAGTGTATAGGTGTTCCTTTTTCTCCACAACCTTGCCAGTATCTGTTATTTTTTGACTTTTTATTAATGGCCATTCTGACTAATGTGAGATGGTGTCTCATTGTGGTTTTGACTTGCATTTCTCTAATCATCAGTGTTATTGGGCTTTTCTTCGTATGCTTATTGGCCACATGTATGTATTCTTTTGAAGTGTCTGTTTATGTCCTTTGCCCACTTTTTAATGGGGCTGTTTGTTTTTTACTTGTAAATTCATTTAAGTTCCTTATAGATGCTGAATGTTAGACCTTTGTCAGATGCATAGTTTGCAAAAATTTTCTTCCATTCCGTAGGTTGCCTGCAAAACAGGTTTCTATTGAAAGATGACTTTCATAGCTGAGAAGTCAATGCCTGGCTTCGAACCTTCAAAAGACAAACTGACACTCTTGTTAGGGCCTAATACAGCTGGTGACTTTATGTTAAAGCCAATGCTTATTTATCATTTCAAAAATCCTAGAACCCTTAAGAATTGTGCTACATCTACTTTGCCTGTGCTCTATAGATGGAACAAGGCCTGGATTATAGTACATCTCTTTATAGCATGGCTTAACAATTTTTTTTTTTTTTTTTGGAGACGGGCTCTTGCTCTGTTGCCCAGGCTGGAGTGCAGTGGTGTGATCTTGGCTCACTGCAAGCTCCACTTCCAAGGTTCACACCATTCTCCTGCCTCAGCCTCCCAAATAGCTGGGACTACAGGCCCCCACCACCAAGCCCGAATAATATTTTTGTATTTTTAGTGGAGATGGAGTTTCACTGTGTGAGCCAGGATATCTCGATCTACTGACCTCATGATCTGCCCACCTCGGCCTCCCAAAGTGCTGGGATTACAGGTCTGAGCCACCCCACCCGGCTGGCTTAGCAAATATTTTAAGCCCACTGTTGAGACCTACTGCTCAGAAAAAAGATTTTTTTTGAAAATATTAATGCTCATTGTTAGTACATCTGGCCACCCAAAATCATCAATGGAGGTGTAGAAATAGATTAATGTTCTTTTCATGCCTGCTAACAACATCCAGCAGCCCATGGATTAAAAAGTAATTTTGGCTTTCAAAATTATTTAAGAAATATGTTTTCAAGGCTGTTCAGCATAGATAATTATTCCTCTGATAGATCTCAGGAAAGTAAATTGAAAATCTTTGAGAGAAGATTCACCGCTTTAGATATTATTTAAAATATTTGTGATTCATGGGAGGAGGTCAAAATATCAACATTAACAGGAGTTTGAAGAAAGTTTATTCCAACCCTCATGGATAACTGAGAAATTTAAGACTTCAGTGGAGGAAGTAACTGCATATGTGGTAGACATACCAAAACAACTGGAATTAAAAGTGGACCCTAAAGATGTGACTGAATTGCTGCAATTTCATGATAAAAATTTAATGGATGAGGAGTTGCTTCTTGTGGATGAGTAAAAAATGTGAAGTGTTTTTTTTTTTTGTTTGAGAAGAAATCTATTCCTGGTGAAGATGTGAATATTGTTGAAATGATAACAAAGCCTTTCAAATATTAGATAAACTTAGTAGATAAAGCAACAGCAGGGTTTGAGAGAATTGACTCTAATTTTGAAGTTTTTTGAGTAAAATGCTATCAAAAAGCACTGCATGCTACAGAGAAATCTCTCATGAAAGGAAGAATTCATTCATGTGGCAAACTGTATTGTTGTCTTATTTTAAGAATTTGCCACTGCCACCCCAACCTTTAGCAACCACTACTCTGATCAGTCAGCCGCCATCCACATAAAGGTAAGACCCTCCATCAGCAAAAAGATTATGACTTGCTGAAGGCTCACATAATCATTAGCATTTTTTAACAATAAAGTGTTTTCAATTAAGCTGCGTACACTCTTTTAAAGACACGAAGCACACTTAATAGACTACAGTATAGAGTAAACAACTTTAAACGTACTGAAAATCCGAAAACTTTCTGGGACTTGCTTTATTGCAATATTTCTTTTATTGCAATAGTCTGCATCTAAACCTGCAATATATTCAAGGTATGCCTATATAGACAATGCTGCTTTAATGTATTCCTGTCAAGAGATGAGGTAATTCACATAGGGGAATCTCTAGGGTAGCTAGTGCTTAAAGCTTTTGCTAGTAAAAATTCATTAAAAAATAATGATAACATTAACATTTTTTCACAACATTCTTATTTGCTTCTGTTAAACATTGAATACAAGTTATAATTTGATATTATTTTTGATAATTCAGAAATAACATTATGAGCCTCATTTATCTGATGGTGTTACATTCTGGGAACTCAAGTATGTAGCTCTCTTCCTGCTGGAGAACTTATTTTCCTATCTAAATCATAACTATGATTTTCATTTTTTGCTACACTACTTGTGAACCTGATCCAAAAGCTTTCTACTTTTATTAGTAATAAGTGACTGTTAGTTTTCCAGCAGAGTGGAAAGAAACAAGCAGACTAAGTACCTTTTGTGCTCAAGCACATACTATATGATTTTTAAGACAGCCATTTCCCTGTTCTTGGAGAAGTGGACAAGAGCAGAGGTTTATGGAGAAATGACTCAAAACTAATTATGTCAGAAAAAAAAGTGAGAATAGCATGCACAATTTCAATTGCTTACCATATGTTTTACTTACATTCACCCTCTTATTAACTCTTCAGCTTGATTCTACTAGCTGTGTATTTCTATCCACGCTGTATTCAATTAAATGGAGATTAATGTAAGATATTTGGTCTAAGATACACACACCTGCTTAGTGCAAATTCAGGGATCTGCCTGTGCTCTTTATGTTGTATCTTGTTGTCTGTACTCATTACTCTCATTAAATTCTGGCTTATCTACAACCTTGGAGTGTTCTGTGTTTGAGGATTACAGCATGTAAGTATTAAAGGTTATGCTTGGGTATTTTGGGAAAGGAACTCATCTTCACTTTTTTTTTTTTTTTTGAGATGGAGTCTCACTCTGTCACCAGACTGGAGTGCAGTGGTGAAATCTCAGCTCACTGCAACCTCTGCCTCCCGGGTTCAAGTGATTCTCCTGTCTCAGCCTCCTGAGCAGCTGGGACTAGAGGTGGGTGCCACCATGCCCAGATAATTTTTGTATTTTTAGTAGACACAGGGTTTCACCGTGTTGGCCAGGATAGTCTTGATCTCTTGACCTTGTGATCCACCTGCCTTGTCCTCCCAAAGTGCTGGGATTACAGGCGTGAGCCACCATACCCGGCCTCATCTTCACTTTCAATACATGGCCTCTACCTATCAAATGCCAATAAAATCCCCTCGTGATCAGGACAACTAGTAAATCCCCCCACATACACATGCACATTTTCAGATGCACCCCCACCCCACTGAGGTCCACTGAATAACCACAGTATTACACATAACTACATGAAAGAGAGTTTCAGCTTTGAAACAGTCACATCAACACATTAGATAATCTAGAAGAAAGTATTAATCCCTAGAAACATACACTATACCAAAACTGAATTATGAAGAAATAGAAAATCTGAACAGACCTATAACCAGTAAGGAGACTGATCAGTAATAAAAACCATCCCAACAAGAAAAGCTCAGGATGAGAAGGCACCTCTGGTATATTCTACTAAACCCTTAAATAAGAATTAATGTTAATCCTCAAACTCTACCAAAAAACTGAAGAAGATGGAACACTTCCAAATTCATTTTATGAGTCTATCATCACCCTAATACCAAAGCCAGACAGATACAATGCAAGAAAAGAAAACTACAGGCCAATATGCCTGATTAACATAGATATAGGAATCCTCAGAAAATAAGACTTGGTGAAAGTTTGAAGATGGCCAACCAGACACAGGTGAACCAGATGCTACTGAGGGACCAAGTTGACTGGTGCACTCCCTGACAGATCTTCAGAGGAAAGGCACAGAATATATATAGAGGGAAGATACAGAAGCTGGCCTGAAGGGGGAGGAACCTGGGAACCCCACATGGGGCTACTGTGCACCTGGACTCATTCCTGGCCCCCAGTGGCTCCAGGACAGATAAGCAGAACTGGAAAGGAGCAACCCACTCTCACACCATGGCCTCTGGAATCCCAACAGCTAGACCCCTTAACTACCACAGACACTTGAGTTGACAGAGCTGCTTAGAGAAGTGGTAGGGGCAGCAAGTCAAATAATGTGGAGCCCAGAGGGTTTGGTACAGGAGTATCTGTAGCAGACCAGAGCCAGGAATGGCCATCCCCCTAGTTTTGACTTGCTCCCATAGGAGACTTTAGCCCTAGGTGAGCTGTAAGTCCTGGACTCTGCAGAACAGTCTTGCCCATCAAATGGGGCTGGTCTGACCTGAACAGAACAAGGATGGATCCCACTGTCACTGCACTATGAAATGCTTTGGCTGAGACCATCCATCAGAGTTTAGTGACCAGCAATCTGAGAGCACCCCACCCCCTACAGCAGAGTGGATTTCTAAACTTGAGGAACCAGAGAAGAAAGTTGGGGCCCAGTAAAAGCCCCAGAGTTAGAACATGCAGTTCAGGAGTGGGGACCTGAGCATTGGTCCCCTAAAATCTTCCAGAAATGAAATCAGTTGGCTGAATCCACCTAATACCACAATTAAACCCTTGAGATCACCAAATAGGATACAAGAAAAATAAACCCATTGAAAGGTCAGCAACCTCAAAGATTAAAGTAACATAAGCCCACAAAGATAAGGAGGAAATAGCACAAGAACACTGAAAACTTAAAAAAAAAAAAAAAAAGAGTGCCTTCTTTCCTTTAAACAACCACAGCACCTCTCCAGGAAGGGTTCTGAACCAAGCTGAGACAGCTGGAATGGCAGAAAGAGAATTCAGAATATACATAGGAATAAAGATGATTTAACTACAGGAGTACATTGAAACCCAATCTAAGGAAGCTAAGAATCATGAGAAAACAATGCAGGAGCTGACAGATGACATAGCCTGTATGGAAAAGAAAAAAATTAACTTGGTAGAGCTGAAAAACACACTGTAAGAATTTCATAATGCAATCACAAGTGTGAATAGCAGAATAGAACAAGCAGAGGAAAGAATCTCAGAGCTTGAAGACTGACTTTCTGAAATAAGACAGACAAGAATAGAGAAAAAAGAATAAAAAACAACAAACAAAACAATTATGAGATTATGTAGAGAGACCAAATCTATGACTCATTGGTGTCCCTGAATGAGATGGGGAGAATGGGTCTAATTTGGAGAACATATTTCAGGCTCTCATCCAGGAGAACTTCCCCACCTTAGCTAGAGAGGCCAACATTCAAATTCAAGAAATGCAGTGAACTCAAGTAAGATATTTCACAAGAAGATCATCCCTAAGACACATAATCATCAGATTCTCTAAGGTCAAAATAATAATTTAAAAAATGTTAAAGGCAGCTAGAGAGAAAGGTCAGGTTACCTACAAAGGTAGCCCATCACACTAACAGTGGACCCCTCAGCAGAAACCCTACAAGCCAGAGGAGATTGGGGGCCAATATTAAACATTCTTAAAAAAAAAAAAGAAATTCCACCCAGAATTTTATATCTGGTAAAGCTAAGTTTCATAAGTGAAGGAGAGATAAGATTATTTTCAGACAAGCAAATACCACCAGACCTGCCTTCCAAGAGCTCCTGAAGGAAGCACTAAATATGAAAAGGGAAGACCATTAGCCACTACAGAAACACACTGAAGTACAGAGACAGTGACAGTATAAAGCAACCACATAAAGAAGTCTGCAAAATAACCAGCTAATATCATGATGACAGCATCAAGTCCAGGATGAATCCAGGAACCGGTATTTTGAAAAGATTAACAAAATTGATAGACTAATAGCCAGAATAATAAAGAAGAAAAAAGAGAAGAATCAAATAGACACAAAAAATGATAAAGGAGAGATCACCACTGATCCCACAGAAATACAAACTACCATCAGAGAATACTATAAACACCTATGACACCTCTATGCAAATAAACTAGAAAATCTAGAAGAAATGGATAAATTCCTGGACACGGACATCCTTGCAAGACTAAGCCAGGAAGAAATTGAATCCCTAAATAGACCAACAACAAGTTCTAAAATTGAGGCAGTAATTAATAGCCTACCAACAAAAAAAGTCCAGGACCAGATGGACTCACAGCCGAGTTCTACCATAGGTACCATTCCTTCTAAAACTCTTGCAGCAATAGAAAAAGAGGGACTCCTCCCTAACTCATTTTATGAGGCCAGCATCATCCTGATATGAAAACCTGGCAGAGACACAACAAAAAAAGAAAATTTCAGGCCAATATCCCTAATGAACATCAATGTGAAAATCCTCAATAAAATCCCGGTAAATTGTATGCAGGAGCACATTAAAAGGCTTATCCACCATGATCAAGTCTGCTTCATCCCTGGGATGCAAGGCTGGTTCAACAAACACAAATCAATGAACGTAATCCATCACAGAAACAGAACCAATGACAAAAACCACATCACCTATCTCAATAGGTGTAGAAAAGACCTTCAATAAAATTCAACACCCTTCATGCTAAAAACACTCAATAAACTAGGTATTGATAGAATGAACCTCAAAATAATAAGAGCTATTTATGACAAATCCACAGCCAATATCATACTGAATGGGCAAAAACTAGAAACATTACCTTTGAAAACTGGCACAAGAGAAGGATGCCCTCTCTCACCACTCGTATTCAACATAGTATTGGAAGTTCTGGCCAGGGCAATCAGGCAAAAGAAAGAAATAAAGGTATTCAAATAGAAAGAGAGGAAGTCAAAATACCTCTGTTTGCAGATGACATGATTGTATATTTAGAAAACCCCATCATCTCAGCTCAAAAACTCCTTAAGCTGATAAGCAACTTTAGCAAAGTCTCAGGATACAAAATCAATATGCAATAATCACAAGCATTCCTATACACCAATAATAGACAGAGAGTCAAATCATGAGCAAACTCCCATTTACAATTGCTACTAAGAGGATAAAATACCTAGGAATAAAACTTACAAGGGATGTGAAGGATCTCTTCAAGGAGAACTACAAACCACGGTTCAAGGAAATATGAAAGGACACAATCAAATGGAAAAACATTCCATGCTCATGGATAGGAAAAATCAATATCGTGAAAATGGCCATATTGCCCAAAGTAATTTATAGATTCAATGCTCTTCCCATCAAGCTACCATTGACTTTCTTCACAGAATTGGAAAAAGCTACTTTAAATTTCATATGGAACTAAAATAGAGCCTGTATAGCCAAGACAATCTGAAGCAAAAACAATAAAGCTGGAAGCATCATGCTACCCAACTTTAAACTATACTACAAGGCTACAGTAACCAAAACAGCATAGTACTGGTACTAAAACATATATATAGACCAATGGAACAGAACAGAGGCCTCAGAAGTAACATCACACATCTACAACCATCTGATCTTTGACAAACCTGACAAAAACAAGCAATGGGGAAAAGATCCCCTATTTAATAAATGGTGTTAGGAAAACTGGCTAGCCATATGCACAAAACTGAAACTGGACCCTTTTCTTACACCTTATACAAAAACTAACTCAAGATGGATTAAAGATTTAAATGTAAGACCTAAAACGATAAAAACCCAAAAGAAAACCTAAGCAATACCATTCAAGACATAGGCATGGGCAAAGACTTCATGACTAAAACACCAAAAGCAATGTCAACAAAAGCCAAAATTGACAAATTGGATCTAATTAAACTAAAGAGCTTCTACACGCAAAAGAAACTATCATCAGAGTGAACAGGCAACCTACAGAATGGGAGAAAATTTTTGCAATCTATCCATCTGACACAGGGTTAATATCCAGAATTCACAAGGAACTTAAACAATTTTACAAGAAAAAAAAATAACCCCATCAAAATGGGCAAAGGATATGAACAGACATTTCTCAAAAGAAGACATTTACGCAGCCAAGAAACATATGAAAAAAAGCTCATCATCACTCGTCATTACAGAAAGGCAAATCAAAACCGCAATGAGGTACCATCTCATGCCAGTTAGAACGGCAATCATTAAAAAGTCAGGAAACAACAGATGCTGGAGAGGATGTGAAGAAATAGGAAGACTTTTATACTGTTGGTGGGAATGTAAATTAGTTCAACCATTGTGGAAGTCAGTGTGGTGATTCCTCAAGGATCTAGAACTAGAAATACCATTTGACCCAGCAATCATATTACTGGGTATATACCCAAAGGATTAAAAATCATTCTACTATAAGGACACATGCACACATATGTTTATTGCAGCACTATTCATAATAGCAAAGACTTGGAACCCACCCAAATGCCCATCAATATTAGACTGGATGAAGAAAATGTGACACATATACACCATGGATTACTATGCAGCCATATAAAAGAATGAGTTCATGTCCTTTGCATGGACATGGATGAAGCTGGAAATCATCATTCTCAACAAACTAACACAGGAAGAGAAAACCAAACACTGCATGTTCTCACTCATAAGTGGGAGTCGAACAATGAGAACACATGGGCACAGGGAGGGAAACATCCCACACCAGGGCCTGTCAGAGGGTGGGGAGCAAGGAAAGGGATAGCATTAGGATAAATACCTAATGTAGATGACTGGTTGATGAGTTCAACAAACCACCATGGCACATGTATACCTATGTAACAAACCTGCACATTCTGCACATGTATCCCAGAACTTAAAGTATAATAAAAAATAATGAGTAATAAAAAAAAGTGGGACATATATACCATGGAATGCTACACAGCCAAAAAGTAATAAGATCATGTTTTTTTGTTGGACATGGATGGATCTGAAGGCCATTATCCTTAGCAGACAAACGCAGGAACAGAAAACCATATACCCCATGTTCTCACTTATAAGTGGGAGCTAAATGATTAGAACACATGGATGCATAGAGGGGAACAACAGCCAGTGGGGCCTACAGGAGGGTGGAGGGTGGGAGAAGGGAGAAGATGAGGAAAAATAAATAATGGGTACTAGGCTTAATATCTAAGTAATAAAATAATCTGTACAACAAATCCCCATGACACAAGTTTACCTATATAACAAACCTGCACATATACCCCTGAACTTAAAATAAAGTTAAATTAATAAAATACTTGCAAACCAAATTCAACAGCACATTAAAAGTATCATACCCCATGACCAAGTGAAATATATCCCTATAATGCAAGTATGGTTCAACAAACAAAAATCAGTTAATGTGATATGTCACATTAACAGAATGAAAGATTAAAGAAAACCACAATCATCTCAATAGATGCAGAAAAAGCATTTGACAAAGTTCAACACCCTTTCATGATAAAAACTTTTAACAAATTAGGAATAGAAGAAATAGACCTCAACATAATAAATGCCATATATGAAAAGCCCACAGCTGACATCACACTCAATGGTGAAAAATTGAAAGCTTTAGTTCTAAGGTCTGAAACAAAGTCATTCTTGACACTTCAAATTAACATAGTACTAGAAATGTTAGAACATCCAGGCAAAAAATAAATAAATAAAAGACATCCAAATCAGAAAGGAAAAACTACAATTATCTCTGTTTGCAGATGTCAAAAAGAATAAAAGATTTAGGAACAAACTTAACCAAGGAAGTGAAAGACTACTACACAGAAAACTACAAAACATTGACAAAAGAAAACACAAGTAAATGAAAAGACATCCCATACATATAGATTGGAAGAATTGATATTGTTAAAATTTTTACACTACCCAAAGCAGTGTACAGATTCAATCCAATCCCTATCAAAATGCCATTGACATTTTTCACAGAAATAGAAAAAAAATCCTAAAATTCATATGGAACTACAAAGGACTCCAAAGAGCCAAAACAATCTCAAGATGGAAGAACAAAGCTGGAACATCACACGTCTTCATTTTAAAATATATTACAAAGCTACAGCGATTAAAACAGTATGAGACTGGCAAAAAGACAGACGTACAGACAAAGGGAGCAGAATGGAAAGCCCAGAAATAAACCCACACATATACTATCAAGTGACATTTAAGAAAAATGCCAAGAATATTTTCTACACTTAAAGTTTAGAATATAAATATCAAATTTTATGAAATCTCTTACTTTGATTTTAATTGAGAATGAACAAAGTTATGAATTCATTTGAGAACTTTTACAATATTGAATCTCCCTTTGCAGAAATATGGTGTGCTTTCCGTTTACTCAAGTCTCCCTTTCTTTCTTTCAGTTAAATAATACGGTTTCTTCAGATACAATTTGAACACTTGTTAGTTTTCTTCTAAAAACTTTATAAATTTTTGTTGTTACATACTTCTCAACTGAACTGAAATGGGATTTTTTTGCTGTTGACTTCTTAAATCGGTTATTGTTGATGTATAGAAAATGATACCTGTTTTGTGTATTTAGGCAACTGATCTATTTTGCTATTAAGTTGGCTTTCCCAAGTTCATTATTTTCAAATAAATACAGAATTGTATCTTCTGCATTAAAAAAGGGAGAACACCAAGAAAACACAGTTAAGGAAAGAGGAAAGGATAGTCTCCTAAACAAATCGTGTTGGGAAATTGTCTTACACTATACACACTAATCAACCAAAAATGTAATCTAGGCTTAAATGCAAAACCTGAAACTATAAAACTCCTAGAAAAAAAACGTGAGGAAAATCTTATGAAACTGATGTTGGCAATAATTTCTTGGATATGACATCAAAAGCACAGGCATCAAAATAAAAAAAAGTAGCCAAATGGGACTACATGCAATTAAAATCTTTCTGAAAGTGCAACTTAAGAAATGAGAGAAAATATTTACAAACCACATATTTAATAATGGGTTAATATCCAAAACATATAAGGAACTCTCAATTCAATAGAATAAAAGAAGAAGAAAAAGAAATAATTTGATCAGAAAATGAGCAATAAAGCAATGAACATAAATAGAAGTATTTTCAAAAAAGACGAAAGGCCCACACCTGTTAGGATAATTATTATTAAAAAATAATAATTCCTTCCTCCTTTAAAGTGCCAGATAAAAGTCTCTGCTGGAGGTTGCACTTCCCAGCCTGTGGAATGGGCAGCCTTTATAAGGAATAAAGTCTCCTTTCCAAATGGATAGATAGATCTGGTGATTTTTCAAGTTGACACCTTGAAAGCTTCTTTATCATGGGCTGAATTGTGCTCCCTCAAAATTTATATGTTGAAGTCCTAAACCGCAGCATATCAGAATGTGACTGTGTTTGGAGATAAGGTCTTTAAAGAGATAATTAAGTTCTAATAAGGTAATTAGGTTGGGGCCTAATCCAATATGATTAGTGCCCTTATAAGGAGGGGAGATCAAGAAACAGACATAGACTTTCAGAGGGAAGACCATGTGAAGACACAGGGAGAAAATGGACATCTAGAAGCCAAGGGGAAAGCCCTCAGAAACAAACAACCTTGCCAATGCTTTCATCTTGGATGTTTCACCTCCAGAACTATGATGAAATAAATCTCTAGTTTAAGCCACTTAGTCTGTGGCACTTTGCTATGGCAGCCCCAGCAAATGAATATCCCTGCCCTTCTACCGTCTTCATCCATCAACACTGTCATATAACCTGCTAGAACTCATGTTACAAGACTTTATGGAGAAAAAATAATGAGTGAGTTCAGATCTCAGAGCACCTTTCAGAGATTCATGACCTTTCTCCCTTCAAGTTCTTCACCTTTCTCCTCAGCCCGGAGCCTCTGCCTCCTTCCTGATCAAGGAAGTCTCACCTCCTCCGTTCCCATGCCGGATACATACAGACCTGGGTTTGAGTTCTTGTTTTCAGATGTTGGATATTTTTCCTCACCTAGTCACTTACCATTTTATTGTTAGTTTACTTACTTCTGAACTGAAGGAAATAATACCAGTCTAAAGGGCTGCGAGATTAAATGAGAAAATCTATGCAGAGTGCCCGACAGTGGCTGTCACAAATTGAGTGATCAAAAAATAATCTCTACCTTCTGCACAATCTCTATCTCTTCCTTTCCAAAACTGCTGGAAGAGAAAGGGGGATAAAGCAGTGATCTGGCTCCTAAAGGTCCCTCCAGACTTCATGGCTACCTTTTTTTTCCTTGGTTTCCTGGGCAAGCCTGCCATCTAGGGGCATCTTCAGTTCCTTTCTCATCTACTGTCAGTGATGATATTCTCATCAGATTTTACACTGAAAATATTGATTTTGTGTGTGTGACGCAGGAACTCTGTCCTGCTGGATTATAAGAGGCTAAACTTTAAAGACTCCCTTGACTTCAATTTATGATATCAGTTGCAGCTGAGGTCCTGCAGCTGAAGTACTAAACCAAGCATGCCCATTTCATAAAAACATGTTTCCTATACCTTCCCAGAACCTCTTTCCTTCTTAGGCTTCATAGAAAGAGAGGTAAAACTCTCTGGCTGTGGGTGCAAAGCTATAGCATCACTTGCGTACAGAATCATGGTTCTACCCCATCTTCCTTTAGTAGCACTTAACATAGACATCGTTTACCTACTTACCTGTTTATAGTCAGACTCCCACAACTGGGTTGTAATCTCCAGAATTACAACCTGGTGAAATTGTAACCTGATGGAAAAATGAGCAAAAAAGCAATGGACATAAATGGAAGTATCTCCAAAAGAGACAAATCCCAAAGAGCAAGAATAGTTTTCCCCATTCTGTTTCCTAGTGCCTAGCCTGTAGTAGACATTCCCTAAATCTTTGTTGAAAAAATGAGTGATTAAATTTTTTTTCTTATCTTCCTGGATTTTCAACCTAGTCACACACAACCCACTACCCACAGGCCTTCCTCCAAGTTGTAGCTCTTTCTGACTTTCATCAGTTTCTGCAGCTTGCCTTGCCATTCAAGCAGCTTGACCTATTTCCCACTACCCCAGCATATTTCCCTCCTATTTGTAGTCTTTTTCTTTTTTAATTTTAATTTTGGCAAAATACATGTTCATAGCTGACATTTAATGTGACAAACGTCATATACGAAAAATACATGTGGCCCCTGCCTCATCCCTGCCAGCCCTTTCTTACTCTCCATCCTATCCCCAGTGGCAACGCTTTACCTATGGGTTTCCTGGCACTGACTTTCATATTTTCAGTAATATGTTCATGCCAGTTCCAGTGAGAGGACTGTTTGCCCCCAACCATAATAAAATCAGTACAGAAATTAAGTTTTAGAAATTTTTATAGCAATTGATATTGTCTCATTATCCTAAATCAAGACGATTTTCTTAAAATTTATTTTTATTGTCTTACAAAAGTATCTGCCTCTGGTGGGATGGAAAATAAAACAAAACAAAAATGGTTCCTTCTCCACAGAAAGCCTGAGTGTCAGTGCTCTGGGCCACCACACAGTGATGCTAGAGTCTGTCATTCCAGTGCCCTGCGGGCCCCCTCGCTTTCTGCTCAGTGTTTATTCTTCAGCTCCTGAACACCAGGCTGTTCTCATTTTACCTTGTTTTTATTTGATCAGGTCAGTGAGAGAGCATATGCCCTGGTAGATTCCTGAGTAAAGGAGCAGGAGGATGAGAGGTTCAATGTTTTACACATGGCTGGTCTGATATCTCAGCTTCATTCACAGGTGAGTAGCAATTTTAGTTTGGAAATTATTTTCACTAAGAATTTAATGATATGACTCAATCATCTACTAGCATCCAATATTCTACTAAGAAGTTGGACGTCTTTCTTATTTCCAAAGCTCATTTTGTGGTATTTATTTATTATTCTCTCTATGAACACTCAGAGTTTTATTTATCCCCAGTGTTCTAAAATTTCATGAGTCAGTCATACTTTCAGTGTTGGTAATTTTCTTTAATTATTTCACTGGAAATTTTCTTTCCAGTGTTCTGTATTCTCTTTCTTCTGCTATAATACCTTTGGATCGAATATTGTTGAAATTTTTATTGATTTTTTTCCTCCCACTGTCCATGTATCATTTGGTTCTCCTTGCTGACTGTGCAGACTGGGGTGGGAACAAAACCAACCCTCACATAGAATTTCAACCAATTGCCCTGTTTCCAGCCCTTGCTTCACTCCACCTTCCATGGTATATGTGCTTCCAATTCCCAAGACTAAACAAATTTCATGAGTTTAATTATTTGTTTTATAACAGTCTTCCTCTCCGCAAGACTTACATTTCTTTTTTTTTTTTTTTGCACACTGCTAACTCAGTTTCTGCTTCTTTACTTGCTTTACATATTATAGTTTGAAGTAACAAACGTCTCCAGTTTTACTGAAGTCGGAGATCCTGTTCTGTATACTTGCCTCATCGAGATAATTCTAAGACAGGAGGGTGCAAAATCTGTGCTTTTGTGTTACTTTAAAACCAGACGTCTTTCTCTTCTATTTTATTTGAACTCTAATCAACATACTTTTCCTCCAAGGAGCTAGGAGCTTTCTTGACTGACTCATGTCTTCTCACCACTTCCACATTCTATATGCTACTTATCTTTCTTTCTGGAGTTATCTATTTATAATTTGATTTATTTTAAGTTCCTTGACAGTAGAAACAAACCAAAACAAATTAAACAATAAACAAAACAATAGTCAAATGTATCTGCACACAGAGGACCTTATGTGCAGTTATCCAAAAGAGAAAGATGTTAGGACAATAAAGTGGAAGTGATTTTTTAAAAAAATCTTTCTACTTCTTTGTAGTAACCTGACTTTTTCTTATATATGTTATTTTTCCCAGTGGAAATACTTCCTTATTTGACAAATCTTGAGAAAATTTATATGCATAATCATTCTTTAGAAGAGTATAAAACAAATAGAGCAAATAAAAAATAGGAAATTCACTTATTTTGGGAAAAAAAGGAGATCATAGGGAGTTTACGCAGCTGGGATGGATGTATAATACAAATTGTCACCAGATGCTTTTAACTGGTTAGATGCCATCAGTTGAATAAGCTTCTCTTCTGCATCCCCATCCCCAGAGACCGGGCTGCAGTGTGTCCTGGGCTTTGGAATTACTGTAAGATTCTCAAGTGATTTTACTGTGCAAGCAGCTTTGGCAACCATTGTCTAAAAAGGTATGTAGAATTAGAAGAGAAAATGGGTGAGGAGAGAACCATAGTAAAAGTGTTGGCTGAACAAGAGGAGCCAAGGAGAATAAAAGGAAAGCTTATGATGGAAGAGATCTGGGGAAGTACAGTTTCCTGGAAAGAGGAGAAGAGGAATGCAGAATAAAAGGGTAATCAAAACAAGAAGATGAACAGGTGACCACTGGATTTGGCATACAGAAGGATTTGGGTGGCCTCACAATGGTGGTTCCAAGAAACTGCCCTTGATCACTGGCATTTAAAGAAGTATAATACTTTAAGTACTTCAGGCTACCAGGCAGCCTGTTAATAAAAGACTGGCCTAATGATGAAATGGTTCTATCATAGTCTGAGTGGTATAAGGTACCAAACTCTTAGAATGCTCAATGCCTGAGAGATGGATAGCTGGTAGTACAGTTTGAGGCAAAAATCCTTGGTCCATTTGTCCATTGCCCACAGGTGAAGACTTTACAAGTTTAGAAATTCACTTTAAGGAACATCTCTTGTTTTAAGTTTATTGCTGTTCCTATCATAATTATTATTTTATATTTCCCCATGTTGAACTGATCACTGTTGCCTATGAACTACTATGTAGCCTATCTATACTTAACTAGATTTACTAACTTATAAATATCTCCTCCCTACTAGACTGTAAGCCTATCAAGGGAAAGAATGATGTCTTATGATTCCTGTATTTTTAGACCAAGAACAAAATGATCACTTAACAAATCTTTATTGTGCAAATGCTGGAGAAGTGTCCCAAAAAGCGTCTTAAATTTATTTATGAAGAATATTCATATCTTCAGAAGGGAAAGTTGTAAATTAAAGTCTATGACCAACTTGACCCTATTGCTGGTTGGGGCCTTTAAGATTGCTGTTTTTTAATGATTATTTTTAAAAATTCCTCAAAGTAATTTACAGGAAAAGCCTTTTGATCTCTGAAGTGCATAATAACCACTGTGGTTTATGATTTTTCCATCTTTCCTCAAGGCGCCTAAATGCTCTGTTTCCCTTAGGGATAAAATCATCAGGTTCCTATTGGCTGGTAGCTGTGACTCTATGACATGAACCTGCAAGTTTAATAGTAATGAAGATGGAACAAATGCAATATTCACATATCTTAGAATACTCAGAAATAATGAATGAAAGACGAGTATGTGGCTTAAGTTTTGGGTCACTTTTCCACTTTTGGCTGTACTTTCTGTGAGGCGTGTGTTCAAAGAAAAACTCATGAAGTTATGTTCCTTATAATATTTGTTCTGCCCAAGAAACATTTTGCAAATAAACTTTAGGAGACATCTGACATATACCAAAACCAAATTCTGGCCCTCTTGCCAACAAAGCATGGCCAGTGCTTCTTCACACAGATGCACAATGTTTATACAGAGCATACCTGAATTCTTGATCATCTATCCACAAAATACATTGCTTTTTCCACAAAGACCATGGTTTCCAAGGCAACAGAAAACTCATATAAAAATGAAAGCTCACACAAGTTGATCTCCATTTCTACGTGCCAAAATCTAACCACCTTCTCCAACCATAATAGTTATATTTCCCACCAGGAAGGCAAGGCTGAGAATGAAGTTCTAATAGTAGAGGCCACTTTTAAATGTGTCAGCATACATTGGTGCTATCAAGAAGAAAATTTTATTTAACAGTTTTCAGAGAGAGGTTGATGGGAGTCATTTGGGTAGAGGGTTAAGTATAGAGAAGATATGTTATGGCTAACCCTGAAGGATATTAGTAATATTGAGGGAGAGAAGATCCATCTTTCCTCTACTACTGGAAATTTTTTCTTTGTAAGCAAGTTGTTGAAAACCTTCTCATTTTTCATTCACTCAAAAACTCATTGCAGTCTGCCTTCTCTGCTTGGAACTGCCCTTGTGAAGCCTTCCAACTCCTTCTGTATGCCAAATCCAGTGATCACTTGTCCATCTTCTTATTTTGATTACCCTTTCATCCAGCATCTCCCTTCTCCACTTTCCAGGAAACTACACTTCCCCAGTTCTCTTCCACCATAATGTTTCCTCTTATTCTCCTTGGCAGGCTCCTCTTGTTCACCCAACACTTTTACTATGGTTCTTCCTCACCCGTTTTCTCTTCTAATTCTACATACCTTTTTAGACAATGGTTGCCAAGTCTGCTTGTACAGTAAAATCACTTGAGTATCTTACAATTCCAAAGACCAGGATACAGTGTGGCTCAGCCTCTGGGAATGGGATGTAGACATCAGTTTGAAATTCTCCCAGGAGATTTCAATGTGGAGACACATTTGTGAAACCACTGTCTTAGAGTGCTTCCTTTCCTCTTAATTAACTCCAAATTAGATGACACTGAATATGCTAGGCTTGTACTTTGTCAAAAAGTAATCATGCCTGTGACATATGCTCAGTTACTCCTTGAAATTCCTCAGTTGTACCTCATTATTTCAGGATAAAATAAAAATATGTTACCAGGACATTAAAGGCTCCCATGGTCTGGGCTCTTTTTACCTGCTAAGCTTCATCTCACACCACTCCCCAGTCCTGCTCAGTTCTTCCACCAGGAACTGCCCCCTTCACCTGCCTAATTCCCACTTCTCCTTCCAGACTCAGCTGGGACATTTCCCTAATACCTTCTGCTCTCACTTACAGTGAGTTTTGTTGACCACAGCTCTTACCCCATGTACATCTTTTTATTGGTTAATCTTGTGGTACATAAGAATTTATTCAGGGTAGAGTATTTACTTTTTTATTTCTCGACCCAGAATGCAGAGTGCTTTGAGCACACTTGCATGTTCAATGTCTGATGAATAAACGAATAAAAGAATATGATGTTTGAAAATTTCTGCCTTGAAGACATGTTCAGAAAGGGCTTGATCAAATGTATTTCTTCAAGCAAAGAGGAAGATCACAGAGCCACAGAGCTTTCCTGCAGGTGCCAGGGTGTTCTTCCCTTCCTCCAGCTTCTTCCTTGGTCATCTGACAAGTGGAGCATCTGGAAACACAATCCAGATGGTGACACCAACCTTCACATTTGAGGATCACTCTGGACACCATTTTCAGTAACCAAAAATTTAGCAAGGGCTCTCATACCATCAGGGATCTATTCCAACAGCTGGATATTATAAGAAACCACCTGCTAACAAGAGGGCTGGACAACTTCTGGGTCAGGAGAGGATAAGGGGGGAAATATTTGGCTCAGAAAGCCCAAGTGCCCCATCACTTACAGAGAGATGTAAGGTGTCTTTAAAAATAATTGATTCTCAGTAAGATTAAAAGTTTGAACTGTTTCTCCAACTGTGTAGTTCTGTTAAGTTAATCTTGAAATCATTCTTTGAAAACTGACAGGAAAGATACAACTTAGAAAACATTGTGGATGAATACTTCCCCCTTTTGCAAATGATATTTTGGAAGCACAAAAGAAAAAGCTCTAATACAAATATTCATAATGAAAATATGAACTTAATAATACCAATGGCAAGATAGAATAATTAGGAGAAATGGGGTAACGAGCATCTCTCCTATTTTTAGTTTGTAAGCCTTTTTTGCTTTTTATTTATTTATTTTTTTTTTGAGACGGAGTCTCGCTCTGTGGCCCAGGCTGGAGTGCAGTGGCGTGATCTCCGCTCACTGCAAGCTCCGCCTCCCGGGTTCACGCCATTCTCCTGCCTCAGCCTCCCGAGTACTGGGACTACAGGTGCCCGCCACCACGCCCGGCTAATTTTTGTATTTTTAGTAGAGATGGGGTTTCACCGTGTTAGCCAGGATGGTCTTGATCTTCTGACCTCGTGATCCGCCTGCCTCGCCTCCCAAAGTGCTGGGATTACAGGCGTGAGCCACCGCGCCCGGCCCCCCTTTTTTGCTTTTTATGTAACTGCCACTTCCTGGTATGTTGTAAGCTTTACAAAATAAAAAAAAAAAATGGGTATTAAAAAAGTTGAAAGTAAGTCACTTTTCCACAGTTATCTAGTAAAAACAAACACATAGAAACAAATAACAGAAGAGAATAACGTGATTTCCTGAATGGTCAATTATTGTGTGATACAAACACCATGTTCCAGATTTGACTTTTGTACCGTTTTTCTCCAAGAAACGCCATAGCCATCTCTGATAACATATGCTCCTCCAAGCCTTCAGTATCAGTTAATCGGCTGTCATACCAACTGCCAGTTATAGTCTGTGCTGTCTTTCCAACCCTTTTCCTGTTGTTGGTAGTAGAAAGTGACAAAATATATAACAATCTAAGTGTTAATAAATTAATTTTATATGGTTATGCTCAAAGGCATCCAAAAAGACAGGGACTTATTGTGACAATACAGTCATCCATTGGAAGTGTCGTGTTCTAGTAACACATGCTGTGACCCAAACTGGCTTCCTGGGCCTGTGACCTGGGCCGGCACCAGGGCCCTGCCCTCAGAATGACCTTGTACTTGTTTTGATGCTCAACTGCTGCCATCTTGAAATTCTTAACGTTTGAACAAGGCTCACACAGTTTTATTTTGCTGTGGGCCCTGCAATTTGTGTAGCTGGTCCCGCTTGTGAACCCTCACTAAGCATTTTCTCTTGAGTGAAGCGTGTCTAAAATCAAAACAATGTCAGTCAGCATTAATAGAAAAAAGACATTGTGGATGGCAGCTTATTGCTACAGAAGTGTCGGTGGACTGAAGAGAGGGACAGCCCATCTACCTTCTCCCAAGTCATGGCATTCTCTATAGGCCATTATAGATGCAGACGAGTCTCTGATATTTTTTACATTAACTCAAATATCCTTTGTTGCCTGATTTCTGCTTGCTGCTTTCTTGCCTGACAGGACCCCTACATAGGACTCCCAGGGATTATCCCTGTTTGCACAAGAATGATTACTCTTAGGGAAAGTCTTCTAACTCAAAATGCAGCAAACATCACCACAAAATTTAGTCAGGTGCCTGCATGCTTCAGGCTCATCTATTAGAATATACAAAATAAATCATCCCTTTGCAGAGCCAGGTCAGTATTATGATAATGTGGTTCAGGGAGAATAAGTAATTGCTGATGTTAAGAGAGATGAACAAAGTTGATGGATGTGGTCAACAAATGTTTATTTCAGTTTCATTGTATCCTTCTTGAAAAGTACTTAAACTAGTTCACTAGAGGATAATTAGAGTTCTGGCATGGATTCATTAGCATACTATACTGAAAATTACTTTTTCTCTGTATTTGTACCTATCTGGTAGAAATAGAGATGCAGTTGGAATATGGACTTTTAGATGGTATAGCAAAGAAAGAGATATGAGCTTTTTTGTAGTTGAGACATTTACTGAATTTTCATTGATACTGAAACAGAAGGAGTTTAGATAATAGACACTGAACTGTTGTTTTGGCTAGAAAATAATTTCGGCTCAAATTGATGCAAGAATGGTAGGTAAGCTTTCTGTAATTGTATATGCTATCATCTTTTCGTAAGTGATGTGTGAAAACGGTCTAGGCTTAAAAATATATGTAACTTTAAAACTGGATGTTTACAAAATCAGCTTTTCTTTTTGCTGTAAGTCCTATCAGGCTGATGTTCCAAAGAGACACGTGCTTGAGCTGTCTATAGCCTTCCTTCTCACCCATAAGAACTTGGAGAAAGTGGGTACCAAGAATCTTTCCTTCTTCACAACTAATGAAGAAAAAAATGAGAGCATAGTAATGATGACCAATATTATTTAGTAACAAAATAAAGCAACTTTTAGCACTTTGATTTAAAACATTTATTTTACATAAAAAATAACCGATAAATATTTGTTAACTATGACTGAGTGGGTGATGTAGATACACACAGCTCTCAAGGAAGGGAAAGGGCAATGTCCTCAAATTGTGCCTAATGGTAAAGATCACCCAAGACACATGTGAAAAATGCACATTCTTATATCCTACCCAGGACTACTAAATCAAGAGATTCTGCCAAGGGGTCTGAGAGTCTGTATGGTAAAGACCCATCGCAAGCATAGGGGAAACATGCATTAGGCAGTGGTTCTTAGGGAAACCACTGCAGGTGATCAGGAAGAGTCAGGGCTGGGTGTGGTGGCTCACCCCTGTAATCCCAGCACTTTGGGAGGCCAAGGCAGGAGGATCCCTTGAGGTCAGGAGTTTGAGACCAGCCTGGTCAACATGGTGAAACCCCATGTCTACTAAAAATACAAAAATTAGCCGGCCGTGGTGGCACACACCTGTAATTCCAGCTACTCAGGAGGCTGAAGCAAGAGAATCTTTTGAACATGGGAGGCAGAGGTTGCAGTGAGCTGAGATCATGCCACTGCACTCCAGCCTGGGCAACAGAGCAAGACTCTGTCTCAAAAAAAAAACAAAAACAAAAACAAAAACAGTTGGAGGGCTTTTTAAACTGGGTCCCATGCCTGGTTTCTTATTCAGGCATTTGGAAAGTGGTATGAGAATTTGCATTTCTAGTAAGTTCCCAGAAGATACCAGAGATCCTGGAGCAGGAACCACACACTGAGAACCACTGGGTTTCAGAGCCTTATTGTGGTGTCTGCTGTTACAATTCACATGGCTCAGGTGGCTGCATGCCTAAGAAGCATATGATTCCTCTCTGGTCATGTTGCTGTTGATGAAAAGGCCAAAATCTGTAAAATATTTAAAGAAGTTTATTCTGAGCCAATATGAGTGACCATTGTCAGGGTATAGTCTCAAGAGGTCTTGAGAAAGTGTGCCCAAAGTGCTCAGGTTACAGTTTGGTTTTATACATTTTAGGGAGGCAGGAGTTACAACCAAAGACATAAATCAATACCTGGAATGTGTACACTAGTTCAGTCTAAAGAGGTGGGATATCTTGAGGGGACACTTACAGTTCATAGGCAGATTCAAAGATTTTCTGACTTGCAATTGGTTGAAAGGGTTAAGCTTTATCTAAAGACTTAAGAAGTCACTAGCTTGAGCTAAGATAAGGCGGTTGTGTAAGCCAAGGCCTTGATTTCGTAGATGAAGTCTCATATGTAGTAGCTTTCAGAGAGCAAGTGATGCTATACCAGAGCCACGTTGAAATTTGATATCTTATTGCCACAAAGAACCTTGTGTTTTGTCAGTCTTATGATCTCTATTTTAATGTTAGTGATGGTTAGTTGAGCCTAAACCCCAAAGGGAGAGGGTATAAGGAGGCATGTCAAACTTCCCTTCCCATCATGGCTGGAACTCAGTGTTTCAGGATTCCCTTGGCCCAGAAGGGGTCCGTTCAGTTGGTTGAGGGGGCTTAGGATTTTATGTTTGGTTTACACTGCGCTCCATCTCAAATCCTTCATAACCTTCCATAAACAGATTGTGATGCTTTTCATAGGGTAGATCCCAGCCTGGTACCTGAAGTCATGATGCCACAGAGGGTAAAGATAACCCCAAGAAAAGGGCCAGCTCTCATCTAAACCCCACAACATATCAGAAATAATGAACATTTTAAGGACAAAGGCGAGTCGATTTTCATACTTGGATGAAGACAGAGTAAGAGATGGGCAACAACAGTCCCAAAGGACATGGACAGCCTCATAAGCTCTTAAACCAGAATTTAGAGAAGCTTAGGTTGCAGGCAGCATCAGCCACTTACATTTTTTTTCAGGATGGGGCTGAGAGGAATATGAGGAATATACTTTTTGGTCTGAATAAGATTTTTTTTTTCACAGAGGAGATAGATATAAAATGAGCATTCCTCTTTGGATATATCTCCTAAAGGAACCTTTCCTTTAGGCAGATATCATGCAGGTAAGCCTTGTGTGTCTGTGTGTGTGGTTCTGTGTGCATGTGTGTTTCTGTGTATGGGGTTGGGGGCAGGCAGGAAATGTGGTGTGTGCTTTCCCATGTGTGAGGATGGCAAGGTGATGCCAACCTTACTGGCCAAGCCAGACCCTAGCAGCCTTTGGCTACACCTTTCTTCTAAGCCTTCCTCTTTCTTCTAAGCCTTCTCTTTCATCCATGATTAGGTTTGCCTATACATATCTTGTTCTGATTTAGGTTACTTTCATCTGAGTATTTGTCTATTGTTACCACTAACCACAGGTGTGGGAACCTTACCCTCTCTCCAAGTTGCTACTCTGCACCTTTTCCTTGCTAAGCCCAAGTCTTTATTTTTAAATAATAATGAGAGTGGTGTTAAAACAAAAATCAAAAGACAGGTGGTATGTTTCAGAATCTTAAGCATTCTTTATAGATTAAACTTTCAGATTATAAAGTTTCTAATCTATCTACCAAAGATTTGATTTCAATAGCTACAAATGTGCTTCCAAAAGCAAAGTATAAAAAGCCAAATGGCAGTCAAACAAATACTTTGCTTAGGCATCATTTTTGTCCCATGGTAATTCTGGAAGCTAAACAGATGTTTATTGTACAAATATAGAATGACCTGCATAACTCCTTGCAGCTTTCTGACTTCTTAGTAATGAGACGATTTGGAAGAGAAGGCAATAGCAAGCATAAAGTTAATCATAAAAAGCAGAGAAAGGCAAGGGAAAACTTCATCTACAGTTATTTGCTAGCAACGAATTCTCTTAGATTTTCTACATCTGAGAATGTTTTCATTTCTCTGTCATTCCTGAGGGATATTTTCACCAGATATAGTACTTGCAGCTGACAGTTCTTTTCTTCAGTATTTGAAAACTGCTGTGCCAATTCCTTTTGGCCTCTGTGGTTTCTGATGAGAAATTCACTGCCATTTGAATTGGTGTCCTATGAATGACGTGTTGTTTCTCTCTGGCTGATTTCAAAATTTTTAATTTGTCATTAGTTTACAGAGGTTTAATTATGATGTTTCTTGGTATGGATTTCTTTGGATTAAACCTATTTGGAATTTTCTGTTTCTTGAATGTGTAGATTTAATATCTTTCACCAAATTTGGGAAGTTTGTATCGATTCTTCTGTAAACATTTTTTTTCAGTCTGAATGTCTTTCTCCTGTTTTTATGGGACTCTGAAAATACCAATGTTAACTGTTTTATTATTGTCCCACTGGTCCCTGAGACTATTTTTATTGCCTGTGTTCTCTGTTGTTTAGATTGGGTACAGTCTACTGATCAGTATTCAAATTTACTAATTCTATTCTCTGTTATATTCACTCTACTAGTGAGCTCATCTAGAAATATTTTTGAAAAAGTTTGGTTATTAAATTTTTTCAGTTCTATAATTTCCATTTGGTTCTTTTTTGTAATTCTAATATTTTAACAGAGGTTTGCTATTTTTATTCATTTCAAAAGAGTATGTAATTGTTTTTCAAAGCATTTTTATGACAACTGCTTTAAACACCTTGCCACGTAATTCATATATCTGATTCATCTCAGTGTTAGTGTCTGTTGATTGCCTTTTCTCATTCAGGCTGTGATTATCCTGGTTGTTGTTATGATGTAATTTCCCATTGAATCCTAGGCATTCTGGATATTATTTTATGATAATCTGGATTCTACTTAATCTTTTTCAGCAAGCAGTTGAATTAAAGCCCAAAGGCAAAGTAGGAGTATATGTTCAGCTTCCTGCTGGGCCCTGCTGACACCACGCTAGCAAAAGTGGGGCTCACACATTGCCTAATTGCAACAAGTGGAGTGAGAGTTTAGTTTCCCGCCCTGCCCCCCACAACCTCCTTCTACTGCAATGCCAGTCTGGGGTGAGGCCCAGCTCCCCACAGGCCCTGCTGGACACAAGTTGGGCAGTTTGGAAAGGTAGTGCTGACCAGCTCTCACTTAAGCCACCTGATTTAGTCTTCCTGAGTCGCAGCTTGCTGGTGGGCCCCACTAACACTAACCTGGTAGGAAAATCAGAACATGGTTGGCTTTTGCCAGGGGAGAGATAAAAGAGCTGCTGGTCTCCTACAGAGATACTTCCCCAGTTGGGAAATCAGATTGCTGTCATCTATTATCACCACCTGGGTATGGAAGATCAGCTCCCACCTAAGCCTAACTGATACCACCAAGTGAAGGGACTGGAATGTACCACCCCTTCCGTGGAATTGAGGATGTGTGTGGAAGATCAGCTTCTCACTAAGCACTCCTAAGAAGAGGGGTGTGTTTCCATTGGTGTTTGGCTGGAGTAGGGTGAGTATATTAGTCTGCTTGGGCTGCCATAACAAAATACCACAGACCACATGACCTCAAAGCAGAAATTAGTTTTCTCACTGTTCTGAGTGCTGGAGAGTCCAAGATCAATGTTCAGGCAGGGTATGCTGTAAACGGCTACCTTTTCACTGTATCCTCACATGAACTGTCTTCTGTGCACATACAGAGAGACAGGCCATGTGCAACAGCAAAAAGGTGTCTGTCTGCAAGCAAAGAAGAGAGTACTCACCAGAAACCAAATTCTATTTGAACCTTGATCTTGGACTATCCAGCTTCCAGAATAGTGAGATAATTAATTTCTGTTGTTTAAGCTATGCAGTCTGTAGCATTTTGTTATGGTAGCCTGAACATAGTAGTATAGATTTTGGTTCCGGGAAGTTGGGTGCTGCTGTACCAAATACCTAAAAATGTGGAAGAATCTTTGGAACTGGGTAATGGATAAAGGCTGGAAGAGTTTTGAGTTTTGAGGTACATGCTTAAAAAAGCCTAGATTGCCATGAAGGGTAGTTGGTGGAAATATGGAAATTGAAGTTAATTCTGGCAAGGGCTTAGAAAGAAAAGAAGAAAGCTGAAGAGAAAGCATCTATGTTAGATAATACATAAATAATAATGAACAGACTGTTGGTAGAAACATGTATGTTAAAGCAATTCTGGAGATGCTTCAGATGGAAATGAGAAACAGGTTATAGGAAACTGGAGGAAATGGAATTCTTATTATAAAATGGCAAAGGACTTGGCTGAATTGTGTTATAGTGTTTTGTGGAAGCTACAATTTGCAAGTAATGACACTGAACATTTAGCAGAGGAGATCTCTAAACAAAGTATTGAAGGTGTGGTTTGGGTCCTTTTGACTGCTCATAGTGAAATGCCAAAAAGAGGTGAATTGAAAAAGGCTTTGTTAAACAAAAAGGAACCATAACTTAAAGATCTGTAAAATTCTCAGTCTGCCCATATTGTAAAAATGAGAAAGTGTTCTGAAGAGATTACACCAAGGGTGTGGCTAGACTGTTACCTGATAAAGAGGTTATGAAATTAGACAAGCAGAAACACTGCCAGTTTGAACTAAAGAAGATGGGCATGGGAGGCTAATGGGAACTAAAGGAGATAAATGAGAAAGCTACGGAACATCTTGGATTTTACAGAATGGGACCAAGACAGCTACTTGGCCATGAACATGCACTATTTTTCAAAGAAAGGGAAAAAAGGCCATGAAGACAATTCAGAGATCACAGGAAATGCCACTCCCACCATAGGCCCAGAGTGCCCAGGCCTGGGGAGCAAGGCACTTCTATCTTGGTTTCAAAGGGTGGAATCACCACCTCGGTTTTGACAGGCAGGCTGCTGTCACCCAGAGTTGCCTGGGCTGGGCCTTCCCAATGCATATGGCCAAAGATTGTTGGTTGTTAGGTTTTCTTGGAGCTTTTTACTTTTTATCGTGCTTTTCTGTGTGTGCTGCTGGTAGTTCTGGGTTGGCAATTCTGTAACACCCTCTTGGAGTTATATGGGAGGTGATAAGGAGGACAGGAGATTCAATACCAGGTCATTATTTGTGTCCCGATGACCCTAAGCAGCCTACTTTCTTCTTTTTTCATCTTCAAAAGGCTTGTTGTTGTGTTATCTAGGTTTTCTAGTTGTATGAGGGAGCACAGGGGAGGAAGAGGGCTACTCCATCCTGGCAGAACAGGAAGTTTCTATAGTCTTTGGATGGTCAAAGAAATTCACTAAGGTTGTAGGAAGCTGATGACACATGGAGAGGAATTTCCAGCATGCATGTGTGTCTTTTTTGAGTCTATCTTCCCTTTCTCTAATTGGCTTATTTGCTATTATCACCCCTTTCTTTAGTCATTGTTGTTGCTGAAAGAATTTTTGTCTAAAACTCAAAACATCAATGTCTTCAACTTATTTTATCTGAACTAGTTAAAAAGTGGAACAGAAAAGAATTTTGGAGGAGCAACTAGGACACTATTTTTTAATCCATTGCTCTTCAAGAATGTTTTCATCAAACTAATAATCATGGGGAAGATAGAAAGTTGTATCTCTGTGAAAATAATATTTTTGGACATTCCATGCCTGAATAAATGAAAGATGGTAAAAATATAGGTATAATTTTCTTTAAGTTCAAAATATTATATTGACAGCTAAAACAGAATTTCATCATTCAGATGATAATCACAGAGCCAAGTTAAATTTGGGGTATACCACTGTGGATTCCAGAAGTTTCTCTTTATGCCAACTGGAAATGTTAGCTGCTTTAGACTTCCATGGAAATCAGGTCTCAAAAGAATTCTGGCTGGGAAGGACACTTGAATTTTCATTCTGTATTCACTGGAAGCTGATAGATAAGACCCTGGTGCTAACAAAATAGAAAAATTGTTTTTATAATATTGATAATTATTTCCTTTTTTACTTTAGGAGTGACCTATCTCATTTTGAAATTAGAACCTTACATTCTTTGGCTTTCAGATTCTAAAAGTCTTGAAGAACATCAAATTTTATCTGGAAGAGAGAGTTCTTTAGGCTTTTGTGATAGAGACATGTCTGTTTTAGCACATCATGAGATAAAATAGACTACTGTAAGCAACACATATTAGCTTTTCTTAGGACAAAAATATGTGATTTGATTTTTTTTTTTTGTGATGCTGTAATACAAAAGCTTAAAGGCTATTGAAGTTGAAGGTCTCACATGCTGTGTGTAATGGCTATTCACACTTGGATCAACTTAATTGTCATTAGTGGTCTTCTGTGATGATTTGTCTATAAATCAGTAAATTTATAAGAAAATTAGTTTTAAAATATGATTGACCAGTAAAGTAATCGGTGGCTTTCTGTAAAATGATTAAGGCAAAAGGGGACATTGCTCAAAAGGTCTTTCTCGAGTCCTCCCTTTATTCCTCAAATCATCATCATCCTCAGGTGTCTCCCAGCCTCATCTCACACAGAGAGGTTGAAAACCCACATACATGTTATGGGAACAGTTTCTTATTTTTTCAGGGGTTGAGGAAGATGATACATTATTATAATCCCAATTCTAATAAAATCTTCACTAGTTTTGCTACTCGAATATAAAAATACAGCAAATCAACACTGGTCAAAAGTGATTATGCTGCATTTTCTTTTTCAAAACCCAATGCTCTAGTATCATAGAATATAAAAAGGAAAGCATTAGTACAGTAGCTAAGCGCATGGGCCTAGCAAATCAATTGTCTAGATTTGAATCCCAAGCCTAGCACTTCCGAGTCCTGTGTGACCTCAGGCAATTTATTGACCCTTAAGAAGCTTCAGTTTTCTTACCTATAAAATGGGGAAAGGTAGTGGTGAGTGAGAGGAAGTGGTTCCCACTCCTGGCTTTCCTTGCAAATCATCACTTTAAAGATTACAGATGCCTGGGCTCTCCTTCTGAAGGTTGGGATTTTCTTGTTTTGGGATGGGGTCCAGAAACCAGTGTGTTTCACTCTCCCCAACTGCAGGGGAATGTAATGTGCAGCTAAGCTTGAGAACCAGTGCCTGAACCAACTACTCAAGGAGAGGTCAAGAAGCAGCATCACCATCACCTGGGAACTTTTTAGAAAAGTCGACTCTCGGGCTCCACACCAGAACTACTGAATTGGAACCTGCATTTTAGCCAAGTCCCAAGGAGATTTTCATGCATGTGAAAGCTTAAGAAACATCGGTCTAAAGATCATTGTGAGGATTAAATGAGAGAATCCATCTAAGCTGCTTAGAACAGTGCCTGGAACATAGAAAGCTATGAATTAAAGTTAGTTGTTTTATGTTTGGTATCTCCTCTACTATTTCATTGATAATTTAAAAAAATCTCTTTTCAAACTGTTTTCCCCACTACCAATAAATCCTTTAGGATAAGTGCTATAGTTGGTTCACTTTTCTAACCCTGGTGCCTAGGGTAGAGTCTGACATATGATATAGGTAGATAGTAAATATCTGTTGAAAAGATAAAGGTCCCAAGACAGTAGGGACTTTGCACTGGGTCTTAGGAATTCTTTTCTGGCACTGGTTCTGTCACTCATTTGTTGTGGGACCTGATCCGAGGCATTCCAGCTTAGAACTTCAGTTTTCTCATCTGTACCTTATATGAACGGGCACGTAGTTTCTAAATCTCCCTCCACTTTTAACTCTAAGTAATTTTATTGCATGTGTATACATGGCTGAACTCTTGTGGATAGGTCTTTTGTTTGTTTTGTTATTGCTTATGAAACAAGCATTTTTCTGACATTCTTAATTGAGTGGGAGGATATGAGGAAGGCACAGCCTGGCTGTTGCTTTGCAAATTAAACATACCTGATAAATTTAGTGTAGCTTTCAGCCATCACTACATAGAATCATTTGGAAACTTAAAAATACTGATCCCTAGTCTGACCTTAAAAACATGTCTGAATTAACCGATCATATTGAGTCAGGTATTTTTTCGAAGCATCCTAGTTGATTCTAAAGTGAAGCCAGAGGTAAGAACCTTGCTGGCCGTAATGCCTAACGCCACATAGTTTTAAAACAATTTGCCTGGGCTAAATGGCGAAAACCCGTCTCTACTAAAAGCACAAAAATTAGCCGGGCATGTTGGCAGGCGCCTGTAATCCCAGCTACTCAGGAGGGTGAGGCAGGAGAATCGCTCAAATCCGGGAGGTGGAGGTTGCAGTGAGCCGAGATCATGCCACTGCACTCCAGCCTGAGCTACGAGAGCAAGACTCCATCTCAAAAACAAACAAACAAAAACACAATTTGCTTACCTTTTTATATTTATTTGAATAGAGCCAAGTGCTAAGATGGGATACCTGGAGATGGTAGAACATTTTGCTCTTCAGTTCTGTCATCAGGGCTCTTTCTTTTCACTCCATCTGCCAATTATGATGTCTCCCTGCTCGTGAGCGAAGTATGCCAACCTGGGAGAATCCTCATGCTATGTTACTAATCAAGCTTACAAGTCTCGTAAATTGGGGCACTAAATATGTTTGTGTGAACATACATGCACATGCATGTGTTTTATGTGTACACGTGTTTGAAATTAAAGCTCAGTTTTTGTTTTGAACAAAAGGCATCTATGTCTGTAACAGCCTATTCTGATTTTATTTAATAGGTGTTTTGTGTTTATTCATAGCTACAGTAAACCTGGTTTACTTGTTTCCAGTATTATATACTATTATTTATTATTATTATTATTATTATTATTATTGAGACAGAGTCTTGCTTTGACGCCCAGGCTGAAGTACAATGGCGTGATCTCGGCTCTTTGCAAACTCTACCTCCCGGGTTCAAATGATTCTCCTGCCTCAGCTTCCCAAGTAGCTGGGATTACAGGCACACGCCACTATGCCCAGCTAAGTTTTTTGTATTTTAGTAGAGATGGGGTTCCACCGTGTTGCCGAGGCTGGTCTCGAACTCCTGAGCTCAGGCAATCCACCCATCTCAGCCTCCCAAAGTGCCAGGATTACAGGCGTGAGCCACCACACCCAGCCCTGTATACTACTATTTTTTAAAAGATAAGGTAAATAGTTCTGTGTCCTAACATTAGTCCATGAAAATAGCATCCTTATTTTATTCCATTTTGGGAATGCTGCATTTGAACTTACTGTGCTGAACAATGTGTTGACTCAAACACAATGGTGTAGAGGTGGTATTTGAGATAGTCAACTGAATGAATATTTTGAGTGCTTTGTTTTTCCTTTTTTTCTCACTTTCTAAAAAAAAAAAATGTGAAATACAGCTGGCTTCTAAGTAGAAATGTGTGTTTATCCTAAAGGATCTTTGGGCATTTACATTAAGCTGCAGCATCCCAAAAATGAAGCTGAAAATGATCTGCCTTTTTTTCTAACAGAACACAAATCATATATTGAAATTTTGCCTAATAGTTTTTAACCTCAAGAGTATGGGATGCATTTCTAGAAAATTATTTGCCATATAGTTTCTTCCATGCAGGAAAATAGAGGGGACTTGAAGTCACAGCCATTTTTCACTGCCACCGGTGATTATATTACATGATTTACATTTTCTATTTTTGTTGGAAATAAAATAGTTTCCTAGTAGGACTGGAGGTAGATGGATTTAAGTAGCCCAGTTTCCTGGCAAGGGCCAGGATATTGGGAGTGTTTGACTTAGGCAAAATGGGTCTAGCAATATGTTTATGTGAAAAGAGGCATAGCACAGGACACCTGGCCTGGATCAATGCCGGGAAGCACCTAAACTAATCAGCCAGAGTACAAGAGGTGGTCGTGGACTAGGAGGAATCAACCTGGGGGCTTCAGGATACAGCAGACTGGCCATTCATGGGAGGCTAGGCCTGGAGTCATGGCAGACAGACCTCAGGGCAGGTGAAGTGCTCTCACACTGGGTAGCAAGCAAGACAGGAGGTGAGGACCAAGTGGATTGTTTTGGGGCAGACAAAGAATCTTGAAGATCATCAAAAGATTTCTCAGTCCACAGCAGGACCCTTCTGACAGAGGCAGTGGCTGAAGCCATACGTGGCCTCTCTGTGAAGCTAACATTTCCAAACCCATGAGAGACTTTTCCAAGAAGAATTATAGTCATCCATTCAGAGCAGCAGGAGCTTCAGAAGATCTGGGACTTCAGGTGTGAGAGTGACAGACAGGACATTGAGGAGCAGTTGCATGAAAGGGGAGAGGTGGGAGGAGATCCATGTGTATACATTTCAGCTTTGTTCTCTGACCTCATCTCCCATTAGAAAATTGAGTCCTTTGCAATCTAAGGGTAGAATGTGATTACATAAAGTGAATAAACATATCTTTTTTGGCTGATTTTCATTTTTCTGTTTAAACATTAATGTCAGAAAAGAGTCCCAGAATGCTAATCCTCTTTCCTTTTCCAAAGTGTTCATTTTTAGAGATTCTTAGTAATTATTTTTTTCTTCATGTCCTCTCAAATCATTGATCTGATAACACTTTCTAACAGTTTCCTGGAGGAGGGTAGACTTCAATCTGTGGTCTTCTGTTTTCCAGATTCAATGTTTGTGAGATTCTTTCCCATAATCTTTCAAAAATTACAAATTACTTTTCCACAAAGTCATTTGCTTACATTTTAAATTTGTTAGGTATGTTTGCTTAGGTCTTGGTGGTTCAATAAAGGTAGTGACTTTTTATTATACCCTTTTCTATTTTGAATTTCTTAATCATGTCTGTTTCCCATTTAATTATTGAGAAAATGAAACTAAAATACAATTTAAGTACAAGGCATTATTGGCATTCATGGGAAATAAACACTTTTCGAACATCCAGTTAAAAATGAAAGAAATATTTTCCAGAGTTCTAGTTTTCTTTAGAATCACATTTATTTACAAGCAATTCTGATACTAGTTGGAATTTTCTGAGCAGTTTTCTGATTATTCAGAAATCTAGATTAGTTTCCTCAGAACCCTGTCAATCTCATAGCATATGGGAATACAAAATCCTTCCTTTATATTTCTCCAAATAATAAAAGTTTACTTTTCATGGCCTTCCTGGCCTCCTGAGCTGTTTTTTCTGTGTACACTGTCTTCGGGCTGCACTACTTTAAATATGAAACTCAAACTTTGACTGAAAGAATTCATTTACATAAGCCATTTGTGAGCAGTGTAGACTGCCCTGAAGATTTCATGTGGGAATTAAGAAATGGCTTATGCCAAATAATAGAAATGAAGCTCATTAACATTGTAAGTATTAATATCAAAACATGATATGCCTCACTGGCCACTCAATTCATCTCAGCCAACTTTTTGTCTCTTATCTTACCTCTTTCTCTTCTCTCCATCTTCATACTCAGGAGAAAAACCACAAAATGCCTTTCTTTGTCTCATGAAGAGAAATTCTCCCCTCCTCTGATGTCTTGGCCTTTGAACTGAATGGGACTACCTCTTCCATCCTACTCCAGAGACACACCAAGACCTTCTTCTATTTTGACACAGGAATTTTTTCCTCGGAGGGAGCCTGGGGAATAAAATGTCCTCACTCATTTCGCCTTCGCTACAGATGTCTCAGCAGAGGAGACATTTTGTACTGGTAGAAATATCCAGTGAAACCGATACAAAAATCTATATAAAAAGTAGATGATTAATGCCACAGATGTGAGGAATATTCAGTTTAGAATTCTTCCCTCAATTTATCTAAAAATATAAATTTCTGGCTTATCATAACACATTTTCAGACGTTTTTAACTTTTTTTCTTCTCATTAGTTCATGAGCACCAATAGTAGGCCTTCTTTTCTGGGCTAATTTTTGTTTTTCACAAAGAAATAGGTTTTTAAAAAAATGTCATCAAGTAACTGTGTTCGATATAAGGAGTAGAGAACCCCACAGTTGCACTGAGTCATCACTCTATAAATATTTACTGAATGAGTGAAAGGCTTAATGTGCTCACTAACAAAACCATTCACTCCTGCACATCAGCTTCAGAGCGGACAGAATGTTAAAAATGACAAGTGGCCCTGTATAACTTCGTGGGGTGCAATACAGAAAACAGACTCCCCTGTGAGCAGCCCTTGGTGTTCTGGAGGGAATGAGGCTTTTCTACTATGGTTTTATTCCATCTCTCCCCAAGTTGATGGGCCTAGATTTTCCTGATACATTTTGCTCCAAATAGCAAAGTAGGGGCAGAAGTGTTGAGAATAGTTTTTCTCCTTATCTTTTTCAATGACCTCACCCTGTTTGAAACTACTATTTGGATCGACATTTTAGTATTTATTTTTAACTTAGGCTTCTCCAGAGAAATGGAACCTGTAGAAATACACACACACACACACACACACACATACATACATGTATGGAAAGAGAGAGAGAGAGATTTATGAGGTATTTATTCCCACAACTATAGAGGCAGAGAAGACACAATCTGCTATCTGCAAGCTGCAAACACAGGGAAGCTGGTGGTGTATTGCAAAGGCCTGAGAGCTAAAGGGCTGACTGTAAATTAAAGTTGTAAATTCCTATAATTCTGTAAATTTCTGGGTCTTCAGACCTGAGAACAAGGAGCTTCATGGGAAGAGAAGACCAATGCCCCAGCTCAAGCTGTCAGACAGAGGACAAATCCAACCTTAGTCTGCTTTTTTGTTCTATTCGGGCCCTCAATGGGTTGGAGAATGCCCACCCACACCAGGGAGAGCCATCTGCTTCCCTCAGTTCACCAATTCACACTCTAATCCCATCCACAGGCAATCTTACAGACGCACCCAGAGATAATGTTTAACCGCATATCTGGGCATCCTGTGACCCTGTCAAGTTGTCATAAAATTAACCAGCCAAACTTAGTTTTACAGTCCTCATGGCATAATTTGTCCATATCCTTCTTAATTGTGGGCAGATGTCAGAGCTCCCAGAAGAGTTGCATTGGCCTTCTTAGATGCTTTTCTAAATGTATTCTTCACTTAAAGCAAAATACAAAAAGTATATATTGAATAAAATTTTTTGTTGATCAGCATCTTTCAATTTCATTACTGTGTCAATTTCATTACTGACATTTTTCAAATGTTTCTGTCTCATTACTAGGGTTTACATGTAGACAGTCATAGTGAGCAATCATTTGGTCTCTCAGGCCAAATGTCCTGATTTTCTACAGGGCATCTGATTTCCTCTTTCATTCCATTCCACAAAGAAAGAAAAAAAACTGGCTGAGCATGGTGGCTCATGCCTGTAATCCCAGAGTTTGGGAGGCCAAGGTGGGAGGATCACTTGGGATCAGTAATCCAAGACCAGCTTGAGCAACACAGCAACAGCTTATCTCCACAAAAATACAAAAATTAGCAAGGTGTAGTGGTATGTGCCTGTGATCCCAGCTACTCAGGAGGCTAAGGTGGGAGGATTGCTTGAGCCCAGGTTTCTAGGCTGCAGCGAAGTATGATCAAGCCACAGCACTCTAACCTAGGTGACTGAGAAAGACCCATCTCTAAAAACACATTGAAAAAAACTGAAAAAGATGCCTCTGGTCTTAGAAGTATGACAATGATTAAAAGCCTTAAAACCTGTTTTATCTGTAAAAGATTAACAGTTTTCAAAATGGAATTACATATCTTTATACTCTTGTAAATATTTTCTCCATACATGTTTTCATCTCTTCTCTGACTTTCACCTCTGGCCAAGATGGGTTAACAGAGGCTGGATTTACCCTTCCTCCTGAAACAACAAAATAACCAAGCAAAATGTATGTGAAACAATAAGTTTTTAAGGTACTCTTCATCAGGTGATAAGGACACTGATTCCTGAGACAAGGGAAGCAAATGAGGTGAGCCCTACAGTTGCCTTGGCTTACTGCCTCAGAAAGTTTTCCAGGCCTCTGCTCGGGAAGGAGGAACCCAGACAGATGCATCAGAGTCCAGGGGATGGAGCTGACAGTCAGGAGGTACAAAAATGCTGGAATTCCCAGGCTAATCTTGTTTAAAGGCAATCATGTAGATGATTCTGGAAATTTTTTGTTTGCTTTGCTATTTTCTAGCATAAATTCTTTTTTAGGAGTTATGGATTGAGAGTGTGGCAATACTTTGTATTGTGAGACATTAGAGAGGCATTTTGTTTGTTTTCTATGTATTTGTATACTTATTTATAATCCTGAGTGATGTTTTCCTTTACATATTTCCTTTAATGCACATCCCAACTCTACAATTATTTATGTTCAATATTACAATATTGAATATTCCCAGCAGAGTTGGCTAGTTTGTGAAATCTAGTTGAAACATTATAGAATTAGAACAATGCTGCATTGATAATTATTATAGTCATAAATGTACCAGTAATGGGATGTTGAATAATGTCAGAAAAATTAATAAGTTGCATAGAGTTCATTTCAATAAATAGACAAACTCCCATATAATTTAAAGTTTATGACATGGTCTTGGTACAATTTTAATGTGAGCTACTTAGATATAAATATCATCTAAATGTTGCCCTTTGTGACTTAAGCACAATTCCAGGGCATAATGATGTCCTCAAAGTGTTCATAAGTTACCTCAAAGTTCACTTACAATAAACTGAACAAAACTGAGAAATATGTACAGTCATCAATGTTTTCATTCATTCACATGTAAAGTGGATTTAATTTGGCACCTGGAGAAATGTTGATTATTTTCCTTAGCTTTGCGTGTGGCTGGAAGGTGGCCTGTGACATTCCAAGAAGGCCCAGTCTGGCTTCACCTTAGATTGTCCCTCACTCTCAAGGGCAGCCCTATGATCTCTGCTGGAGGGTGAAGGAATTACAGAAATCAAGGTGGTCCCAAGGTGTGAGGGGCATTTAACTTAGCAAATGGCCTAAAAAGGCGGGAGCCCAGCCCTGAAGGGGCTGCCATCCTGGGCCTTGCCCCACCTCACGTCTCCACCTCATATCTCCATCTCAAAGCAAGTGCATGCTGAGGCCTCACACCCAGCTCAGCCCGTGGATATGTGCATGCGAAGTCACAGAATCACTTTAGGCTTAGAGTTTACGCATTGGCTGGCTTTTATCTGCAAAGCAGGTAAGGAAACAGAAAGCAAAATAACAGAAACTGAATAAGCATATTACATCATTAAAGATGAAAAAGATTGACATAATTTTGATGTTTTAAAAGCAATAATTTTTCCTAATCTTTTGAAGTTGTTTCAAGATGCATTGGTCATCCATCTGGGTAGGTCTTAAGTGATGTTTCTCCAGTCCTGTATTTATGTTACTTTCTATTAGTTAATTCCTCTCTACTGAAGCTGTTGCTCTGTATTCCTGTCCTCGCTTCTTGACTGTCCTCCCTTCTCATTTCTGCATTTTCTTTCCAGCGAAGTGTTTTTCTTTCTATTTCCTAGCTTCCATTTATCTTTTAATTAAATCACCGGGGGATGTATTGAAAGTCCTTAGGGCTCACTTTGAGCTGGGGAAGTGGAGAAAGCTCTCTCCTGATTATAAACAAATGTTAATTTAGATGAAGCTTGAGAAATATTTCCTCTGCATGGTTTATTTTTGAATTACTTGTAATATCACTGTTAGCATACATATCCTAGAGAGACAATTTTTTTTGTATTTTATGTATTTCCAATTCATTATTATTGGTACCTTAATACCCACTAGAGTAGTATCTAATTAAATGCTGAAATCGTGTCTTTGGTTATGAAAGGAGAGCTTATTTTCTGTGATCCTGATCATCTAGATAAATTCCAAGCCTGGAATGATGAGGGATGCTTAACTATACCAAAAACATAGAGGCCCATCTAGCCACTTCAGTTGCTTATGTGGTTCAGTGAGATTGGACCAGGTTTGAGGCCCACAAACTATGTTGAAATTTCTCATCTGAGCGTCTTACTACCAAAGCTGATGCTCAAATAGAGACTGGGTGATCATATATGATGCACATAGCTCAAGGTAATGCTTACACTAAACAAGATCACATTGGGAGTGTGGGGAGTTGAATCAGCCCCAAATGAATGACTAAGAAGTATCCTCATCTTAGTCAGAATCAAGCAGATTTTGAATGAGGGAAGAGAATATCTCATTTATCTTTATGTTCCTAATAGCATTCAGCAGAGTGTCATGCACGTAATTTGCACTTAATAAATGGCTGCTTTATAGTTGCCTGTCCCTGATGCTGAACTCACCAGGCACTACTTCATGAAGATACAAGTGCAGTGTGCCAGTTCCCCTCGTTCAGATCTCCTCCTGAGGACACTATCCTATAAACTTGGCATGCAGTGTACAGTAAGGGCTAAGCCAATGGCCTAGGAGCAAGATGAGGCTTTGCACCTCAGCTCTGATTCTTAGCCACATGCACTTGGGCTGAATTTCCTGGGAAAACTTTGGAGAGCTGCAGGAGTATGAACAAATAATCCCTTTCTCAGAATACTCTCCTCACTCTTTATCTAGATATCATTCTCATCCTTCAAGTCTCAGCTTAATGGGCTTTCCCTGGCCCCAGAGCCCTAAGGAGCCCCACGTGGTCACAGATGTACTGAGTGCCGTGCAGGTCAAAGGCACAGCAGATATAAGTGGGAAAAGCATGACATTTTTCTCTGAGAAGACTGATGTTTTAAAAAAGAAAGGGAAAAAAACGCTTCATGCCATCGCAGTGGTTTTTATACTTCTCCTTTGTAGCCAGAAAGAAAACACAACCCCAATTACTTATCAGATTGTTTGCTTGGTGTCTTCTCCACTAAGTATAAGTTCTTTGAGGGTAGAAAACACATTTATATGTCTAACCCCAGAGCCCAGCTTGGATTTTGTGCATAATAGGTTCTTTAATTCAGGTTTGTTGAATGAATCTAAGTGTCTATGTTAGTTTGCCAGGGCTGCCTTAACAACGTACTATAAACCGGGTGGCTTAAGCCAGAGAGATGTATTGTCTCACAGTTCTGGAGGCTGGCATTCAAAATGAAGGTATTGGTAGGGCTTGTCGTTTTTGAACAAACTCAGGATTTTAGGGGAGGTGCTGTTCTAAGCCTTGCTCTTTGGCTTGTAGACACTGTCTTTGTGTTCCCCTTGTGGGTGTGTGTGCCTCCAACTCCCTTCTTGTAAGGTCACCAGTTATATTGAGTCAGGGCCCACCCTAATGACCTCATTTTAATTTGATTACCTCTGTAAAGACCCTATCTCAAATAAGGTCACATTCTGAGGTACTGGGAGGTTAGAATTTCAACATATGAATTTGGAGGGGATGCAATTCAACCCATAACAGTGCCTTCCATGGTTCATAGCAAGGTAGTGCCATTGTTCCCGCCTAGTTGTGAGAAACCTGCTCTGATGGTTAAACCATACATCCTAACTCCTGATAAAACTATATTTAGAATTTTAAGCATTGCTTGGCAAAAGGGAAGGTTTTGAAATTTAGATAATCCTGGTATTCAAGAATATTGCCTTGTTATGGGGATTATACATATAATTTAATATATATTAAATTTATATATCCACAGCAAGGAAATAGTCTATAACACTAAGCTGTGTGTGTATGCATGTATCTGTGTGTTTATATATATATATATGTATATATATGTGTATGTGTGTGTGTATATATATATGTATGCATTATAGATACAGTTGACCCTTGAACAATGAAGGGGCTGTAAGTGTGCTGACCTTCTGCCTCCAGCAGTCAAAAATCCATGTATAACTTTTGACTCTCCAAAAACATTGCTACTAAATAGCTTGCTGTTGACTGGAAGCCTTACCACTTAACAGATATTTTGTATATTGTATGTATTATATACTGTATCCTTACAATAAAATAAGCTGGGGAAAAGAAAGGGTTATTAGGAAAACCAAAAGGAAGGAAAAATACTGTATGTTTACTATGCATTTGGTGGAAACGGGTCATCATAAAGGTCTTCAGCCTCATGGTCTTTACGTAGAGTAGGCTGAGGAGGAAGAGGAAGAGGAGAGTTGACATTGATGTCTCAGGTGTGACAGAGGTTGAAGAAAATCTGTGTATAAGTGGATCTGCACAGTTCAAACTCATGTTGTTCAAGGGTCAACTGTATGGTCTTATTTTAGGAAATATCTATTCCTCTGCTATCTATTCAGCAGTTTAAAAAATAGAAACGGCGGATTATTGGAATGAAATACCTGAAATACTTTTTCCATTTCAGTAAGGCATGATTGATTGGTCAAGTGTTGGAAGGCAGGGGTTTTGGTCACACTTGAGATTCACTGTCACACATGGAGAGGAGTCACAATGAGACCAGACATTGCACATGGTAGAGAGGAAAGGAAAATGCCACAGGAGGTCAGAGAAAGTTACTCATGCTTTTCCTGAGGCAGATTAGTGTGACTGACTAGTAATGCCCAGAAAATGTGAACAACTGTGAATGACTTAACATGTAACAAGCTACATGTGACTTCCTATGGTTAATGACCACAGGTGGGGGTTCTGAAAACATGAGCTGGCATCCTGTTCTGGTAGGACGAAAGCTTTGGCATAACTGCTCTGCGGTCTGGTCCTAATTAACAGTGTCAGATTTTGGGAGAGGGAGGGGCTCTCCCAAAGTCAAGTTAATTAACATACGTGTTACCTCACATATTTATTTTTTGGTGGTGAGAACACTTAATGTCTAATCTTTTAGTGGTTTTCAAGAATACGTGCCTATAGTCCCACCTACTTGGGAGGCTGAGGTGGGAGAATCGCTTGAGCCCAGGAAGCGGAGGTTGCAGCGAGTGGAGATCACACCGCTGCACTCCAGCCTGGGAGACAGAGCGATACCCTGTCTCAAAAATAAAAACAAAAGCAAAACTATCATCACCATGTTATACAATAGATCTCTTGAACTCCTTCCTCCCCTAAACTGAAATTTTGTATCCTTTGACCAACATCTCTCCAACCAGCCCCACCAGGTAGATTTTATGCAGAGTGCGGGGTTGTTCACTTTTAAAGGCATTTTCCTGAAATGAAGGAATCCCTTCTGAAACCTCTATTCAACAGCATTGAAAATATGATTGCCTTCCTACTTCTTCCAGAAGATTTCTGGCTCCATTTTATGAAGAAGGAAAAGATTCATTGCTTATGACCAGTTCTTGCCTGGCAGTATGATTACAGAGTTTTCACTGTTTCCAGGCTACATGTAATAACAGAAATACATCAAGGATTTGACAATCTTCTCCAGCTTTTCTTGTATGACCTCAATTCTTATGTGACTCTGGCCCACATCGTGACCTTGGAGATGTGCCTCATGGCATGGATGTGATGATTAAAGATATAACTAGCACTACATGGTTCAAACAAATGGGCCTTGTCTGATCATTTGGAGCACTGGGCTACGTTTAAATCCTAAAGACAGCCTTATCATTGAGTCTCATTTCAATTGTCGACACATTTTAATATCATTTTGTGAATGGAAAAATTTGTGTGTCAAAACAGTTATTTGAAAATCGCATGTAATTCAGGAACCCAACAAATGATCTGAAAGCATCCCTTAGGCGTTGATGAGCAGGGTTTTATAGATTTGGGGTAAACCTTAGAGTTGCTGAATAATTCAGGGAACATCTTCCCTCCAACAGTTCTCTCAAGTAGAGCTGTCCAGCCTAAAGATTACATTCTACAGAGGTCCTGGCCAGCAGTTTATAGCACATGAGGTATGTGTGAGGAAGTGTAAGGTGGCTGAGTCATCATCTTGAACCTCAACCTGGGGTGAGTGGTCATGCTAAGTGGACTGTGCATATTCAATGACATCTTCAGTCTTTAAGGGCAGACCCAGAGAAGACAGGTCTGTGAGTACAAACATGCCAGTAATTTACTAAGGATATTCAGCTACATTTTAAATAGTATTTGCATATAGCATCAAATGGATTAGGTGACTATTGTTAACAAAATACAACCTTAGTCTTGCATTTTCTAGTTGTCAAAGAACCATTCAACAGCACGGTGTGTGTAGATTCTCACTAGATTCTATGACACATATCCGCCAGGTATTGTTATTCTAATTAGCAGATGAAGAAAAAATAGGTTTTAAAAAGAAAGAGAACAAGGATTAAACAAACAGTCCCTGTTCACATATGTAATTATTACAACAATTAAAAGACTAAAAACTTAATTAAAACAGAATCCAAAACATTACCACAAAAGTATATAATATTCACAATTTTAAAAGGTTGAAATAGTTGTCTTAAAAAACTACACAGATTGCATCTCAAATGTGTCTATATATGCTACTTTTATAAAGCCATGAAATGTAAACATTTACTATTAAGGATCAGTCAATAATTAATTTTGAAGTATGTGTGGCATATTATTTACATGATAAATGTAAACATATAAAATAATAGATATTGAAAGATGATGAAATAGTTCCTCAAAATAACACAACAAGCTTAAAAAAAAGGAAAGCTGCTACTTAAAACACAGTACAGTTAATTGAAAGTAATTATACAAGTAGTATTTTTCATAAAATGAATTCTTCAAAACCTTTTCACTTGCATGAATTTTTAGCACTATCAAAGTGCTAAAATTTTGCCTGGATATTATGAGATATAAATATATACACACACACATATATATACACACACATATGTATATACACACACACATATATATACACACACACACATACATATACCTACATATATGTAAATATATAAAACTAGGATTATATATATATTTTTAATAAACTTACTTTTTGAGAGCAAAACTAAAGTCCCTAGCAAAACTAAAGTCCCTAGCAAAACTAAGCAGAAGGTTCAGCAATTCCTCCCAGGCATCCCTGCACATGCCAGCCTCCACCATCATCAACATCCCCCACTAGAGTGACCCATTGGCTGCAGTTAATAATGAACTGACATTTACATATATATAAACTTAATTAAATCAGCTGTTTTTTTAATTCATTAATTAATGTTTTAAATTTACTTTTCCTAAGAGATAGGGTCTTGCTATGTTGCCCAGGCTGATCTTGAACTCCTGGTCTCAAGGATCCTCCAGCTTCAGCCTCCCTAGTAGCTGGGATTATGGGCAGGAGCCACCATACTCAGCTGATATATATTTTTAGAATTAACATTTTCCAGTGTTGAAAGACCTATGTTGAACAAGCATTCTATGCTTGATGTGATTGATATATATTTTTGTGACTTTATCCATCAAAATTAAGAGAATTCTGCCTTGTGCCTCTCCTCTGTTCTTACTCAGCTCTAGCCTCTCGGGTGTCCACACTGCCCCTGAAACATAGAAGGTGCTGTCACTGTAGGTCATGTCTAGCCTCCCCACAAACCAAGTATACCTCAGGTTCATCTTCCACCTCCTATAAGCCTTTGCCCCGACTTCCATATTTGAAATGGAAGGCACCCTCGTCTGCCTCTTTCACTGGTAATTCCCTTACCTTCTTATTTTTTTTTCCATAAGTCAAACATACTTCTCAAATACCATATAATCGTTATTTTTAAAAATCTACCTCCAACCCACTGGAATGCAGGGTCCCAGAGGGCAAGATCTTTTCTCAATGTGTCTACAGCCCCTACAGAATGTGTGGCACACAGTAGCACTCAACACATTTTTGAGTATTCACTATTTTATTTATTGCGGTTCTTTTTAACCATTTAGAATTTATGTTATACTGATAGAAGAAGATATTTTACGTTAATTAGACTTAGTTTTTAACATATAAAAAAGATATATTGTTCATGTACATAAATGGAAATGAAATATAAACAAAATAGGCTGGGCCCAGTGACTCATGCCTGTAATTCTAGAACTTTGGGAAGCCAAGGTGGGTGGATCACTTGAGGTCAGGAGTTTGAGACCACCCTGGCCAACATGGTGAAACCCCATCTCTACTAAAAATACAAAAATTAGCCAGGTGTGGTGGTGCACGCCTGTAATCCCAGCTACTTCGGAGGCTGAGGCACAAAAATCCCTTGAACCTGGGAGGCAGAGGTCGCAGTGATCTGAGATCACAACACTGCACTCTTGCCTGGGCAGTAGAGTGAGTCTCTCTCTCTCTCTCTCTCTCTCTCTGTCTCTCTCTCTCTCTCTCCATATATATATTATATATATATGGAGCAATATATATATTATATATATATGGAGCAATATATATATTATATATATGGAGCAATATATATATTATATATATGGAGCAATATATATATATTATATATATGGAGCAATATATATATTATATATATATGGAGCAATATATATTATATATATATGGAGCAATATATATATTATATATATGGAGCAATATATATATTATATATATATGGAGCAATATATATATTATATATATGGAGCAATATATATATTATATATATGGAGCAATATATATATTATATATATGGAGCAATATATATATTATATATATATGGAGCAATATATATATTATATATATATGGAGCAATACATATATTATATATATATGGAGCAATATATATATTATATATATGGAGCAATATATATATTATATATATATGGAGCAATATATATATTATATATATATGGAGCAATATATATATTATATATATATGGAGCAATATATATATTATATATATATGGAGCAATATATATATTATATATATATGGAGCAATATATATATTATATATATATGGAGCAATATATATATTATATATATTGCTTGAACCTGGGAGGCAGAAGTTGCAGTGAGTCAAGATCACGCCATTTCCCATGTATCAGATTTTATGCATTGCTTAGTCCTCACTGTGACCCTGGCAAATGGAAAGAAGAAAGGAGTCAATTTCACAGACGCAAAGGCTGAGGCTCAAGAGGAGAGTTGTCTAGCTCAAGGTTGCATGTTCTCTATGTAAGCTTTCTGGAGAATATCACAATAAATTGCTTTTTCCAACTCAAGGTCTGATTCTGCCGATGTTTGCACTGATGACTTTTCCCTATATATAATAATATCCTCTTCTGTGCCAATAAAACCAGTCCTGAGAGAAATTCTTCAAATAATCCATAAACCGAGCTAAAAGCCCAGGATGCAGTTTTGTCCCAGTTTTGCAATTGTACTGTGAAGCCAGTCTACTTCCAACTACTGCTTTGGAAAAAGTAGAAACATGTTCACCTGCTCCACCATCATTTAGATACTCAGTGAATTAAAACAGTGTTGCACTATTGTCTCAGAGATTTTCTTTCTTTTTCTTTTTCTTCTCTTTTTACATTGGAAATTTTCAAACATATAGAAAAGTAGAGTGTATCTCCAAGTTCCCAGCACACAGCTTCAGTAATCCTCCCTCAATTTTTCTTTTTCTTTTTTGCTGGCATATTTGAAAGCAAATTCTGAACTACTATCTGTAATGCCTCAGGTAGACCGCTAACTGACAAGGACATTTATTTTTCAAAAACATTTTTTAAGGTTCAGGGAGGAGACTTTTATAAATAATACAGATTGAATCTAAATTTAAATACTAAAACATGTATTCATATCAACTGTAATGCATAAACATCTTTCCTTTTGTGTGGTCTGCCTGAAGACTATGTTAGTTTTTTAAATATTAAATATTAAAAGAATATATTCATTTCACTGCTGAGTTTGTACTGCCATTCAGGTTTTACACCATGAGCAATATATTAGGCATTACACATGGAACTAAATAGCAGCTGTTTCTGCCCTTGAGAAATACATCTAGCTAGGAAAACTGACAACACACACACACACACATACACACAGAAATTAAAAGTAAAATAGTATAATTAGTGTTGGATAATTCAAATGCACAATAATTCAAGGGCAGAGAAAGGCTCTTTGAGACAGGGCCAACTAGAGATTACTATTATTATTATTATTTGTAGAGACAGAGTCTTGCTATGTTGTCCAGACTGGTCTTAAACTCTTGGTCTCAAGCAATCCTCCTGCCTTGACCTCCCAAAGTGCTGGGATTATATGTGTGAACCACCCTGCCTGGCCCTAGAGATAATTTTTTTTGTGTGTAAAGGAAATGAGCTTTGGAGTAAATAATGATTTGGACAAAGTATATGGATTAAGACATGTCATGTTCAAACACAGAGCCAGAGATTGGTACTTGGTAAAAGCTAAGCAAAAAATTCAGAAGGAAAATGTGAGTGATGATAAGTTATTAAATAAGTTTTGCAAGTGTCATAGATGTGAATTACAATGTTGCTTTTTGAGGCTCTTTGAAATAAGTCTTGCTATAACATTCACGGGTATATTTATCTTTGGAAAAGGGGCTCAGAAAAATGCTTAAAATATATGTGAATCTAAAAGGGTTGTATTTCTAATAATAGAATTTTGGGGGCAGTATGGCACTTGTTAGAGGCAGTTTTGGAGCAGGGGACCTGACCTGTCAGCAAACCTATGGACAGAGCAGAGATTTACCACGTGGATTAGACACAGAGACCCAGGATGAGACTGATTCATGCCTATAACTTTCCTGGGAAATCTGACCACCTCCATCCTTTCACTCTGCAAAGAATGCAACTGCTGTATCATTCAAATTAAGGAACTCTCCCTGGGCAATCATACTCATAGGCCAAATTCCCTAGTTATTTGCAACCTCTTGGCCTTATCTTCTATAGACAAGCAATAATACGACCAATGATAATTGTTCATCTCAGCAAAGTGGGAAAAGGGTCCAGTGCCAGTTCTGCTATTGCTTAGCTCTTTGAAATAAATGACAATAATATGTTATGGGCTCTGCACATGTCTTCTTTAATCCTTGTAACAGCTTTTTTATTTGTTTTCATTATTATCTTTATTTTAAAGGTGAGAACGTTGAAATGACTACACAGACAGTCCAAGGTCACATAGCTAGCAAGGGGTAGAACCCAGATGGTTTGATTCCAGGGCCTACGCTCTTGGCACAGGTCTACAATCCCCCTTGAAGTTACTTAATGTTTCTATTTCCTCATCTCTCCCTTCATAAGTAAAGTGGGAACATTTCTCTGCGTGTATTCAAGCCAGCAAGCCATGCGCTAATGATAAAATAGAGGCAGTTCTTTAAGCTCGAAGGAAAATAGACAAATATCTGGTGCTACCTTCAGAGAATTTCCCTATTTTCTTTTTTTTTTTTTTTTTGCACAATTGCAATTTGTACTTTACATTCTTAAAATTTTTTACTATTTTTGGTTGAAGGGTACAGAATTAATTTAATGTAGTTTTTCTTCAGAAGCATGTCGGGAACACTTATTGAAGAAGTGGAAAAGAGAAAGAATGGCTGGTGGAGGCTGGGCACGGTGGCACACGCCTGTAATCCCAGCATTTTGGGAGGCCCAGGCGGGCGGATCACCTGAGGTCAGGAGTTTGAGACCAACCTGGCCAGCATAGTGAAACCCCGTCTCTACTAAAAATATAAAAATTAGGCAGGCGTGGCGGCAGGCGCCTGTAATCCCAGCGACTTGGGAAGCTGAGGCAGCGGAATTGCTTGAACCCGGGAGGCAGAGGTTGCAGTGAGCCAAGATCGGACCATTTCCCATGTATCAGATTTTATGTGTTGCTTAGTCCTCACTGTGACCCTGGCAAATGGAAAGAAGAAAGGAATCTATTTCACAGATGCAAAGGCTGAGGCCCAAGAGGAGAGCTGGCTAGCTCAAGGTTGCGTGTTCTCTGTGTGTGCTTTCTGATGCTCAGAATAAGGTGCTGCTGGACCTCTCATTGCTGAGGGTATCAGACTCTATGGCCATATGGTAGGTGCATGATTATTGAAACATTTCTCAGCCTTTCACTTTCTCACCTGAATGTACTTCCCTGTCTCTGTTCCCACTCCTGAATTCAGGGGCCCAGCAATGCATGGAGAAGCAGTCTCCAACCTGTTGAATTAGATGATAGAAAAAAAATAAAAGCCTGGCATTGTTCTGAGTCACATGATGAAAAGTCATCACTTTAACCAGGCACCTTTCATATGTAGAGGTGGCACTAAGTTAAATAATCACCAGGCCTGGCACTCCCTAATTAGGAGATATGAACCAAGCATTTCAGTTTCACTGAATCTTTTCTTTCTTTCTTTCTTTCTTTCTTTCTTTCTTTCTTTCTTTCTTTCTTTCTTTCTTTCTTTCTTTCTTTCTTTCTCTCCTTCCTTCCTTCCTTCCTTCCTTCCTTCCTTCCCTCCTTCCTTCCTTCCTCCCTCCCTCCTTCCTTCTCTCCCTTTCCTTCCCTCCCTTCTTTCTTTCTTTCTTTCTTTCCTTCTTTTTTTTTCATAGTCTCTGTCACCCAGGCTGGAGTGCAGTGGTGCAATTTCGGCTCACTGCAACCTCTGCCTCCCAGGTTCAAGCAATTTTCCTGCCTCAGCCTCCCAAGTAGCTGGAATTACGGACGTGTGCCACCATGCCCAGCTAATTTTATGTATTTTTAGTAGAGACGGGGTTTCACCATGTTGGCCAGGCTGGTCTTAAACTCCTGACCTCAGATAATCCACCCACCTGTTTCTTTATTATGTGAAGGTTATAATAGCTGCTGAATAAACCCTATATGTGCAAAAGTGCCTTTTAAGTGACAAAATATTTCAAAAATCCCAGATATTGATAATATCACAGCTGGCCACAGCCTCCAAACTCATATAGGGAGATATTCAAAAGTGAATTCAACATACTCAAACATGCTAAACAGGAAGCTGCAGGAGTTTAATTTAGATCAGTTCAGCTTTGTCCTACAATAAGTGTTATGGACTGACTTGTGTTCCCCCAAAAACATCACACACTGAAGACTTAAATCACAATTTAATTGCATTTAGACACAGGACCTCTAAGGAGACAATTTAGGTTAAATGGAGTCCTAAGTGTGTGACCTAATCCAACAGGACTGATGTGCTTATAAGAAGAGAGAGACACCAGGGGGACACAAGCACAGACAAAAGCCATGAGGCAACACAAGGAGAAGATGCCCATCTATAAGCCAAAGAGAGAGGCAAGGGAAACTAACCTGCCAACACCCTAATCTTGGTTCCTTCAGAACTTCGAGGAATAAATTCTGTTGTGCCAACCACCCAGTTTGTGGTATTTTGTTATGCAGCCTGAGCTGACTAATACAATAGGTGTGAAAGGAAAATAAATCTTGGGGACCCCCAAATCACTAAGCTGAAGGGAAAATTCAAACTGGGAACTGCTTAGGTCAAACCTGCCTCCCATTCTATTCAAAGTCACCCCTCTGCTCACTGAAATAAATGCACATCTGATTGCCTCCTTTGGAAAGGTTGATCGGAAACTCAAAAGAATGCAGCCATTTGTCTCCCACTTACCTGTGACCTAGAAGCCCCCTCCCCTACTTCAAGTTGTCCTGCTTTTGCTTCGAGTTGTCCCACCATTTTGGACCAAACCAATATTCATTTTACATATGTTGATTGATGTCTCATGTCTCCCTAAAATATATAAAAGCAAGCTGTGCTCTGACAACCTTGGGCACATGTCATCAAGACCTCCTGAGGTTGTGTCATGGGCATGCGTCCTCAACCTTGGCAAAATAAACTTTCTAAATTAACTGAGACCTGTCTCAAATCTTCGGGGTTCACATAGGCAAGAACAAGAATCTCTCACATATATGACATATATATGCCATATATAAGATTTATATGAGATAGATATATGGCATATGGGGATATATACCTTCTCTCCTTGGTTATTGAGAGAATTATTAACATCTCTAATACCACACTGTAAGAATTTTATGGCCATATCTGGAAAAAGTAGCATGTCAGCCTTAATAGCTTATGTACACCTCTGCTGCTCTGTTTGGCTTGATGGCAGTGCCTCTCCCTGCCCCAGAGAGCCTGAGTCTTTTCCAGACGATCTCTGCAGATTAGACTGTGTGTTCTGTTGTGGTCTCCTGCTCTGATCTGTTTCCAGATATAAAGAAAGACACATCATTGTCCATGGCCCTTGTTTACTTTGGCCTTTTGCATCTCTAGAAGCTGACTCTGAACAGATATTAACTGCACGTGCAGTTAATAAGAAACATCAGGCAAGGGTAATTACTATCTTTTTGCTATTTTAAGTAAATGTGTTCTCATAAAATATAATCTGAATTGCTACTCAAATAATGTGTGTGTTGTATATTTTTATAAAAAGGTTGGAAATACTTAGAAATCTTTATATATATTATATTATATTATATAATTATATTATATTGCACATATATAATATATTTATATATTTATATCTGCAATATTATATATAAATATATATTTATATTTGCAATATTATACAATTATATATATAATTATATATATATATATCTGCAATATAATGTTGAAAATTGTGCACCAAAGTTCACAAATCTTATAGTAGAAGATCTTATGGCCTGAATTACTCAGTTACTTGGTTTGACTTTTCATGTGTCACTATTCACTTGACTATGTGGCCATAAGTGAGGGGAGGACTTGGAAATTTTCTGCTTAGTTTGGTTATTGATGTTGATCAGTATGTGAATCAGAATCTATAAATCTTTGAATCTTGCTTTTTAATTACATATATTTGAGCAGTTTCTCTGTGCTCATTACTGTGCTAGCTTACCCACCTAACCGTGGAACAAAATCATAATACATATTTGCAAATGGTGGAATTTCTTTTTTTTTTTTCTGAGATGGAGTTTCCTTCTTATTGTCTTGTTGCCCAGGCTGGAGTGCAATGGTGCAATCTCGGCTCACTGCAACCTCTGCCTCCCGGGTTCAAGTGATTCTCCTGCTTCAGCCTCCTAAGTAGCTAGAATTGCAGGCATGTGCCACCATGCCCAGCTTATTTTTTGTGTTTTTAGTAGAGATGAGGTTTCACCATGTTGGACGGGATGGTCTTGAACTCTTGACCTCAGGTGATCCACTCACCTGGGCCTCCCCAAATGCTGGGATTACAGATGTGAGCCACCTCGCACCTCTTCTTAATGTTGCCTAAGGACATTTGCTAAAATGCCTCAAACTACAACACTGTTAAGCTTTCAGCATCTTCTCCATCTTCTATTTCCCCAACCCCAAACAAATAAATGACACCCACTGTCATTGACCCTCAGGGTCTTGAGAGGTAATGCCTGGTGCTGCTGGATCTGAACAAACTCTAAGTAGAGTGGAGGAAACAAAGGATTGGAATAGAAATTCAGCTTAAGTGGGTCATAGACCTTGTGTTCAGGCATTGGGAGTTGGCAGCAGCCCATGGCCTGGGGCTTAAGGGCCTGGATAAGAAGATGAAGCTCTTGAAAGGATTTAAGTAGCAGCCTGCAGAGGCAAATGTGATTTTCAGGCAGTAAAACAGTTGAAAATTCTTTTATTCCTGTCTTGCAGACATTAACTGGCAGCATAAGTATGGTAATATGTGCCGTAAATGGGTAAATATGTAAATGCTACAGCCCTCTTTGCATATTCATCTCTGATATGCACCAAAAGGAGCTGTCTGTCATAATCAGCCATGTCAGAACAATAAGGGAGGAAAGCAGATGAATTAAATGAGGTAATGCTGCTAAGGGTGTGTGTTGGGTTTACGTTTTATATAATGTTTTTATTATAACTCAATACAGTCAACTCTAAAATTCTGACAAATGTTAGAGAGACTAACAAAATCAGAATATAGGGATAAAAGTTAGGCGTGCCAAATAATTCAGACCTTCCAATGTTTTATGTTTTACTTACGAAGATCATTATGTCAAAAGTAATTTTATTTTTCCTTTGGTGGGTCTGGAGGCAAAGTAAGAATGATGGTGGTAGTTATTGAGTGAATGTGGGGTGGAGTGGGGGAGGATGGTTGAGTTTCAGTCCTCAGGATAATTGGATCAATTTGCTGCCTGAATTTGCTTATATTGTATTGAACACATACGACTTTTCCTGTTCATTTTTATAACCTTTTTACTGGCAATAGATGCGGTCCTGTTGGCAAAATTGTCCTCAGCCTGCTTTGCTGGCCTTTTAAAATTAAGCCACCTAGTCACAGTGCATTCCTATATAGATGCAGTTTGTAGATTCTGGTAAATATTTAAATATTTGTTGTTCTAGCTCCTTTGAGGTAGGTGAGCAGTGATAATTTAGTTCGACTAGAGCCAGCTGCAGCAAAACTAAGACTGATGGAGTTAGTCTTCAAGGTCTTTTCCTCCTCTGTTCTTCATTTCTTTGCTTCTCATCCTCTTTTCCAAGGCTAGCAGTCCCAGGAGACAGAGACCTTTTAGAACATCTCTTGAGCCCAGCAGATTGAGGCAACTGATCTAGTACTGCTTGCTTTGGAGAACTGTGTTATCTGACACTTATGTGACTCATGAAAACCTTAGCAGGAGAAATTAGAGACTCTGCCTAGTAGCTTAGTGTGCTTAGAGATTCATTACATAAAGCAGCTCACAACCTACCTCCCAGTTCAGGCAGAGTTTGAGGGCTAAGACTCAAAACATCTAAATTCCCTCCTAGCTCCACCACTCACTAGCTGGGGCTGGTGCATCAGCCTCTCCAAGCTTACTTAATTATCTGTAAAATCTGCTGAATTATCTTAATTCAACTGGCCCTGCCTCACAGGGTTGCATAAGGGAAGAAAAAAGTGGAAAATGCTGAAAAAAAGTGTAAAGCATTTTAGAGTGTCATATTAAATGTTTAGGTCTATCTCCAATATAACAGATTTTTAAGATCCTTCTTGTAAGAATCCTGTAAAAAATGAGTTATATTGTCTCTGGACCCAAGAACGCATTTACTTTCTCTTTCCCAAACCACTAGAAAGAAATCTACAAATTGTATCAAGAGATTATATAAGCAGGTCAGAAGTTAAAGCCAGAATTGAAGTTTTGGTGAAGATCTAACTGAAAATTTTGGGTTATGAGTGTGAACGCTATCAATTCTGCCTTCTGCAATCACGTGCAGTGATAGGACAGTATTTCACTCTGGATAGAATTCCATGGCTCCCTAGTGGAAAGAGAGAGATCATTTAAATTACCAGTGGGATAAAGGATGTCTCATGTCTTATCCAGGAGAAATAAGGATGACCGGCCCAATCAGTTAAATAGTATTTGTCTCTACCTACAAATACTATTTGTACTTAAAATACTACTTATATATAATATTTGTTTCTACATTGAATAGATAGTGACACTGAGTGGGGGAAGTTGGCTATGGAGTTAAAAACACCAAACCAAAATGACCTAAAATTTTGCATCATCTGAATTTCAATAGGAAGTGTCGCAGTGTATTTACTAACAAGTCAGATTGTTTTCACTATTTAAATCACTACCTTGTATAAAATTACATGCATAGATAGATATACGTTTTATTATTATTATTTTTTTGGAGACGGAGTCTTGCTCTGTCGCCCAGGCTGGAGTACAGTGGCGTGATCTCAGCTCACTGCAAGCTCTGCCTCCTGGGTTCACGCCATTCTCCTGCCTCAGCCTCCCAAGTAGCTGGGACTACAGGTGGCCACCACCACGTCTGGCTAATTTTTTTGTGTGTTTTTTCATAGAGACGGGCTTTCACCGTGTTAGCCAGAATGGTCTTGATTTCCTGACCTTGTGATCCGCCTGCCTTGGCCTCCCAAAGTGCTGGGATTACAGGGGTAAGCCACCGCACCTGGCCAGATATACAACTTACATATACAAAAGCATCATTTGGTACCTATACTAGTACCATAACAATCACCTTTAACTGGCAAGTCTCTGTGCTCTTTTTGCCTGAGAAAACTTTTAACAATCTATTCAATAAAATAAGGAGACGACAAATAATCCAATCACCTTACTTAATATTTCAGACAATATTTGCTGTGTCACTGGTTAAATATCAAGATGATGACTTTTTTTGCATGAATTAAATGAAGTAATGCTATTTCTCTGTCACAGAGATAAAGCTTGTTTAATCTTATTTCAAAGTTGAAGACTTATCCATCTAACACTTTTGTTAATATATAATGCAGTTTGATGAACTAGATTCACCAAAAACTCAAGATTTTTTGGATAATTATACACTTCCAATATTGAAAATCCTCAACCTTGATGCATACAAAAATCCAATATGACAGAGAAAATCCAATATGTTTTCTCTACTTTTTGGGTTTTCAGGATAGCAGGCAGGGAGGGGGTGTTCTGGTCTAGAAGAAAACTGTGCTGTCCCGGGAAGGAGGGCAGCCTGATGTACAGCAGAAATGGAAGCTGGCTCAAGGTGGCCAACCAGACCTGGTGCTTAGAGGGCTGGATGCAAAACTGTGCTGGGGAAATAAGCCGGGGCCAGTGATGAATGTCCCTTACAAACCCAGCAGAGGAGTTTGACTCGATCTCCAAGAACATTTGGGAGAGCTCTGGTTTTGGCATCAAACACAACTGAGCACCCACCTCAGCACCCTGTGTTCCACCCAGGAGCCGTGAGACGGCTCAGTGACCTGCCCTGAGGTGCAGTTTCCTCAGGTATAGCCAAAGGCTCAGGGTTCCTGGGGAGGTTTAGCAAGGCAGGGAAGGTTATTATATACAGGCAGCTGGCACGGGGCTTACAATTTTAAAAAATCACTCTGGTGGTGCAAATTCAAAGCAGACTTCAATCTAATCCTGCTCTGAGGACTGGACGAAGTTCTCAAATCAAGAATGTTTTCATTGGGTGGAGATAATATCAATCTGCTATGCTGCAAAGTACCATCATTAGATCACGGGTAGGAATCAAGCAAATCAAGCTCATCCGGGCCCCTCTGGTATTTTGAATTACCCTCAAAACAAGACGTAGCACCTGCACTTGAGAAGCTCAGGGTCTAATAGGGATGATGGAAAAATGCATGGATGATTACAACATAAGAGTTTAACAGAGCGAGGAACAGAGGCCCCAGGGAGCAAGGAGATCCCAGGGAGCAAGGAGAAGAGCGAGCTCACTCCTCGATGGGAAAATGAAGGAAAATGTTTTGTTTGAGCATTTACCAGGTGGGCACAGGGAACAACAGCATCTGCACGTGCCACACTCGGGTGATGGAGACGATTTGATTTCATCAAGCAGGATGTGCTGGAAGGACCAGAGGCTGAGGCGAGACTGCAGAGCTAGGCAGAGTGAATGAAGGGCTGGGTGAGGTCTGTGAACTACTGGGCTTGGATTTGTAGCCAGTGGGGAACCTGAGGAAACCTTTCAGGGGAAGAAGAACTCTGTGATATTGGATGATAATTAACACTGCAGAGGTGGGTGGATTCTATCCTTCTGATCTCCCAGACAACAGTTAGGTTTTTTGTGGTCAAAAATGCTAGGAGAGCCATATAATTATATAACACCTCCAGAAGCACATAAATATAGCTTTTTACAATTTTTAAAAACATGTCATAGGAAAAAGCTTTATTGATGTTTCTAAATTTTCCTTTCCTCCTCCTCCTGTCCCATCCAAAATAAAGTGTTTGGCTATAAATACAGACACTGTCATATGCTCTTTATTGTTATTTATGTCCTCAAAATTTCATTTTCTTATAGTTAAATACAGGCTCATTTCAGTTCATTTTTATAGCAAACATAGAAGGTTGCAGTGAATCTGTGAATATAAACCATAAACCTAAATTATAATACAGATGTGCAAATAAGACTGCAGGTGATCCTACAACTAAAGATAGCCAATGGTTTGGAAGAGGCGGCTGTTGTGAAAACAGAACACTTATTTAAAGCCCTCAGAAGCCAGTTTTATTCTCTGCTCATTGTCCATTTGGTTTGGAAGTAGCTTGGCAATGCCATAATTTTCACTTCTTTTGACAAATACTGCCTTTGCTTTGACACTGCCTCCTCACTCCCTCCTCACTTCACATTTTCCAGGCATTTCCTGCCAAGCCACATTTACCATTTTTTTTTTCATTTACAATTCTGGCCAGCCATCTCCTGGCTTTCCTTACAGTGAGTCTCTTTAAACACCATAACAGCTCTTCTGAACAACTTTCTCTTTGAACTGCATAAGAGTGACTCGGAGACTGGAGTTCTGGAAACCAAATGATAGGCTGAATATAACTTATGTCCTCAATCAAACTGGCAGCTTGGTACCAACTGTTACTGATCTGGCTTGATATGAAATGTATGACATTTGGATCAGTCCTCAAAGTTCCCACCACCTATTTTTTCATCAATATATGTTTAGAAATTTCTACTGAAGATGAAAAATTTAGAAAAACATTGTTTTGTGACTTGCTTGAGCTACATAAAGATTTCCCAGGATCTAAATTGCTTCTGAGTGATGGTTGCTTTAGGGAGGTGAAGTAATGATAGCCTCAGCATTAAATTAGGAATCTGGAAAAAAAAAATGAAGGTGCCCTGATAAGCCTCTAATTTACTATAAAGAGTAGGAACTTGGGACCAAGGAGGACTATCAGTCATTGTCAATGATTGATTTATGATATTACTACTTTTAAAAATGATAAATGCCAGACTACGGATAGAATCTAGTAGGTGCTGAACTGTTCAGGATGTGTTCCAGTTGGAGTGCTTTTGGCTGAAGCTGCATGAGCTTTAGGAAAGCCAGCCCAGGTCAGGGTGTGTGCTCTGAAAGCAGCGGTCCCAGGGAGGCTCAGGGAAAATGCGGGGACTCTGTCGTGCATGGTTCTTGCAGCGCCGCCCTCTGGAGCCAGCGCCCTGGCCCTGCTGGGATGGCTGGGCCTGCCTTGGAGCAGAGAAGTCTGATGGAAAGTTACTGTCCCAGGACCCCCAGCAACAGAGACACCCAGTCCTGGTGGACCCTCCACACCAATTCCAGGGAAGGAGAAGAGGCTTCTGGCTTATTAAAGACTCTCCTAAGGATCAAATTGGGCATGAAACCAATAACTTTCTTTTTTTTTGGAGATAGATAGTCTCACTCTATCCCCCAGGCTAGAATGCAGTGGCGCAATCTCGGCTCACTGCAACCTCCGTCTCCCAGGTTCAAGTGATTCTCCTGTCTCAGCCTCCCAAGTAGCTGGGATTACATGTACCCACCACGACAGCAGGCTAATTTTTGTATTTTTAGTACAGACAGGGTTTTGCCATGTTGGCCAGGCTGGTCTCGAACTCCTGACCTCGGGTGATCTGCCCGCCTCGGCCTCCCAAAGTGTTGGGATTACAGATGTGAGCCACTGCAGCTGGAAGAAACCAAAAATTTTAATTCCCAGAATAATTTCCTAGGAAAATACCAATGTGTGTTGAATATGAAGAAATAAAATCCAGTAGCACAAGCCTTACATCATTTTTTTTTCACTTGTGGTTGGTGTATTGTTATGCAGACTGCTGCAAAATGAATCTTCAGTTGAGGTGAGATTTGGGCCCATGTCCTCTGCCACTTTATCTTGTGGGGGTTGTCCTGTAGATGCTGGCACCAGCTCTCCCAAGTGAAATCTCAGCACTTCTCCTCCCTGCTCTGTTACTTGGGCAACTTCCTTAATCTTTCTTTCCCTTGATTTCTTTATATGTAAAAGAAGAGTAATCAAAGAATCTCCTTTATAGGGATGTACTGACAAGCAAGTTAATATATATGCAATACTTATTCCAGGCAGATTGTGAGCGCTATAGAAAGATTTGCAATTATTGCGATTATTAATAAATAGTAGTCAATGAAAGCTTCCTGGAGGAGAAAGGGCCTATTCAGGGTGGCATGTGTGTTTCCTTGCTAGTTCTATCAGTCTTCCGTGCCTGCTATATCTTCTCTGCATCCCCAGCCCCCTCATTTCTGCTTCCTCCCTGCCAGTTTCAGCCTCAGAGGTAAATGCCCTCAGGGCTGGTGAAGATCCTCTCTGATGTCGCAACACACACACACACACACCACGTCTGAGTCAGCTCAGGCTGCTGTAATAAGATACCACGGGCTACGAGTGGCTTAAAAGCAATTTTTTCCTCACAGTTCTGAAGGCTGGGAAAACTAAGATAAAGGTGCCAGTCAATTCGGTTTCTAGGGAGGGCCCTCTTTCAGGTTTGCAGAGCTGTGTCCTCATGTGGCAGAGAGGTCATCTCTGTCATCTCTTCTTATAAGGGCATTAATCCCATGATGGGAGCTCTGTCCTCATGATCTAATCACTTCTCAAATGCTCTGTCTCCAAGCATCCTCACACTGGGGATTAGGGCTTCAACAAATGAATTTGGGAAGACACAAATATTCGCCCCATAGCCTACTCTCTTTCTCTCACACACACAGAACACATTTTTATTCTGCAACTTTCTTTTTCCCTAAACAATATAAACTGATATTTTATTGTTTTAATAGATATTGACCTGTCTCATTCTTTTCAAAGACTATGCAACCTTCCTTAACATAACCAAAATTTATTTTTTCCAGTCACTCACTGACGAGCATTTTGATATTTTCCTTAATTTTTATTTTTAAAATCATACATACAACAACCTTGTATGTATGATTCTACAGAGTAAATCTGTAGAATGAATTTCTGAAAGTGGAAAAATTGCCAAAGAGTAGGGATATTTATAATATTGACATTTATAAATTGTCCTCCAAAAATTACCTTCTATGTTATTTAGAATACTATAAATCCCATACAAATATTGACTCAATCCCAAATATTGATTCATTTAATTCTCAAACCATCATAGGATATACATACTATTATTACTCTCTCCAAACCAAGGCGCAGAACTGGTTAGCTGGCTGTCCAAAGCCAAACAGCTGAAAACTGAAGACAGGAGGTTAAAATTTAAGCCATTAGGAACGAGGGTCCCTGTTCCTCCCTCTCACACCACACATAGAGTTGCTGATTGAGGCCAAAGGCATCAGTCAGGCTTATCTGTGCCCATCTGTTTATTGGCCATCTACATAATTTTTTCCTGTGATCAATCTTTGCCCATTTTTCTGAGGGTTAGGTTTTCTCACATTTATTTGTAAGAGATCTTTGTTAATAAAATTAGCCTTTGTCATGTGTGATGTAGTTGTTTTTCCTTGTTTTTTTTTAACTTTGTTTGCAATTTGTTTTCTCATAAATATTTTAAAATTTTTGTAGTCAAATTTGTCTAACTTTTTTATGGTTTCTAAGTTTCATGGAATGCTTAGAAATTATACTTATTGGTATTATATTTTAAAATATATTTACATCCTCTAAGATGGTTATGATTTTTAACAATATTTACATCTTTGTACCACTTGGAATTTATCTTGCTATGAGGTATAAGTATTTCAACTTTAGTTTATTCTAATTGAGTAGATAGTTGATCCATAGTTTACCTGCTTATTTGAAGTTTCAATATTATAATATAAGTTTCCATATGTTCTTGGCCTTCTTTCCAGCCTTGTTTTGGCCCCATACATTATATTTCTGCATCAGTTCTGAATTTCTTTAATTGTATAGCTTTGAATTGTCCCCCTATTATTTATTTGGGCTGATCTACTTTATTACTTTTGTTTTTCAAAATTCTCTGGCTATGCATGTTTAGTCTTTTGTTTGAGTTTACCTTTTAACAGTGTAATTTGGATCCCATAAAGTTAGTAAACTAAGGAAAATTGACAGATTTTCAAAGTCAGTCAAATTAGCCTTTGAGAGAGAAAGGAAAATGATTGGAAGAAAAGTCCAGTGTGACACTGTAGGATGATGACTTAATGAGAAGTGTGGGGTAAAATTAGGCCACCCAGCTGAGGGAGCGTGACATAATAGTTAATGCTACTATGCCCATTGCAGATATTAAATAATTAGAAACATAAAATTTTAGAGCTGGGTGGCACAATAGATATAATCTAATCTAATTTGCTTATTTTACAAATGCAAAAACTGAGGCTTGGAGAGGTTAAGGCATGTGCAAGTTTACAGAGCTAATAAGTAATAAAATCAGGATTAAATACTGATTCTCAGTCCAGATAGAGGAGTCACCTGTGATCTGATCACAGAATCTTGAATATGAGAATAAGAAAAAAATTATTAACTTAGCTGCTGTTAACTGATAGACTGACATATACACTGGAGTTTTGTGTAGATCAGGACACCCAGGAATGCTACGCGCTATTGGGAAGATGTGAAGCCAGGCAATGCAGCAACATTGGTGGGAGAGGCACCGTAACGTGGGGAAGGCACAATAGTGTGGGCAACCATGCTAACACCGGGAGAGAACAGGACCGCTGGCCATCGTCTGGGAATCAGAAGAGTTGTGTGCATTTCCCTTGGAAATCAGACTTGGAAGATCTCAGCAGGAAATGTGTGTTTCCCTCAAGAGTGGATTAACCATTTTCAGTTTAAACTGGGTAAGAAAATAACAAGCTATTGATGTGTAGAGTGATGCTTACCTCTGCTTTCAAACATCACTCAGAAAGAAAATGTTGCAGGCCTTAAGTATGAGTTGTGCTTTTAATACGTAAATTAAATGAGTTCTTTGACAAAAAGTAAATAAAATTTATGTATTCTCAAAAATCCAAATTCAGTAAAGAAATGCAATATCCCCAATGATTGTGGCAGATGGATTAAAAAAACAAAATTTCCTAAAATGCGTATTTACCTTACAGTTGGTGCTAGTGTCTTGAAATGATCATTCAGTTCAAAAAAATTAATAAATATTCTTTTATAAACAAATTCTGTATGAAGTTCCCTCTTTAACCTCAGAGTAGACAATAGGATGTTATTCAGAGCATTCACTTTGAGTTTTGGCCAGCTCCTTGTAGTTCTTGTGAAGACTTTACGAAGACAGTTGTGATGCTAATAATACCCTCCCCAGGGCTCTACTCTAGACCCTTCTGAATATTCCATTTAGCCAATCATACCAGCCATCTCTGATATTCTTTATGCAGTTGAATTGGATGAGTTCCAAAAAAGATTTTAATAAAAGAAAATCATCAACCTTGAAAAAATTCTGCACTGGAAACTACTGCAATCCTGATCTTTTCCATACAGAGGAGTGGCTCTCATTCTTGTTTCCAGAAGTTATGGCGGGATCAGGAGCCCGGTCTTACTTGCTTATTAGTGTGAGCCAAAACATTCCACAGTTGTCACTCAGGTGAGCTGGTGCTGTTAGCAGCGGTGAATCTGAGCAGATCTGCACAGCTTGATTCTTGCCTCCTTGAAGAAAAGAATTTGTCCAAGGGACATAAGGCAGAGTGAGAGACTGGGGCAGGTTTTAGAGCAGCAGTGAAAGTTTATTAAAAAGTTTTAGAGCAGGAACGAAAGGAAGTAAAGTACACTTGAAAGAGGGCCAAGTGGGTGATTTGAGAGATTCAAGTGCCCTGTTTGACCTTTGAGTTGGGCTTTCATACATTGGCATGCTTCTGGGGTTTTGTATCTCTCCTCCCTTGATTTTTCCTTGGGGTGGGCCATCCACATGAGCAGTGGCCTGCCAGCACTTGGGAATGGTTGCATGCGTATTATGCATGTGTTGCATGTGTATTATGTTTACCGAAGTTGTGCACATGCTCACTTGAGGCATTTTTTCCCTTGCCAGTTGAATGTTCCTAGAGAAAGCTCATAGAGCAGTTAAATTCCACCATTTTGCCTTTTAGTGTGCATGCCTGAGCCCACTTGTCCAACTCCTGAGATCTTATCGGGAAGCTGTTGATTACCACTGGCTCTAGGTGTTTTCTATCTATTGGGAGACGGCCGTTCCCTGGCAGCAGCTGTGACCAATTATTATTTTAGCGAGACAGCTTAACAACCACTTGACCATCAGCTGACGGTATCCTGACATTCCTAATGAGGGGGGTGGGGGGCTCTCCTGCCCTGCTCACATCTGCAGAGCTACCCACTATAACAGTGCCATTGCCAGAAAGGCACCATCAGACACAGCAACCTGGTTGCTGAAGAACTAGGATTAAAAAAAGGTAATTTTCTTGGGATCAATTTTTGGCCTGCCTGAATTCTATTATAACTAAATACAACGTCAAAGCATGGTAACTTTCCTCCTCCTCAAACCTGGAAGTGTGGGATGTGTGTGGATAGTGTAGGGTAAGTTTAGCCCAGATACCATGGGAGGAAAAAGGAAGAAACGACATGGGGAGAACACTAACTTCTTAATGAACATAAGTACATAAAATAATAAAGTCCAGGAAATCCAGGATTGTATATATACAAAATTGAATTATATATATATATATAGTGTATTATTATATATGTATGTGTATACACATATACACATTTATATTTGTGCATATACCTGTACTATAGGCACATGTGTGTATATATAGTCAAACACACATACTGTCACACACATATATATTTGAAAGACTTGGTAATTTTAAAAGTTTTTTACTCCTTACTTTCGTAACATCTTACAGATGTATGGCAGGGGCAAGTTGAGGAAGAAAGGGTACTGTATTTGTGAAAATTGATAAATCATTCCACCATTAGCAACCCTTTTGCAAAGTTTTTTTAAAAAATGGTTTCCTAACAGCAGAATAAGTCAGATCTCTAAGACTAAAAGAAGGGAAACTTGGAAAGTGAAGAAGCAGGAAAGGAATCCAGACCAGCAGGGGTTGGTGCACACACCTGGGAATGGGAGGCTTTGGTTAATGCTGACATCTGAGCTGGTTTCATTGCCCTTTTGCCATTGTGAGCCTGACTTTGTTCATGAAAATGAAAACCACAAAATATCCAAACATTAGACTTATTATTATGTCAAACTAAAATAACTTTAGTGTTTTATTTCTTGTTCTTTGTTTTAAATCATTTTCGACCCCATATGGATTTTTCCTAAAATGCAACTTGTTGACTGTATTGCCAGCATTTCTTCCACAGAAGAGCTGCGTTGCTCTCATTAAGCCAGAACAACCATAGGAGTCTGCCATTCCTAGGTGAGTTCATCAGGTGAAACAAGAATCCATGGGAAACGAGTGGTTTGTAGCAATGTTTTTGGTATGTGAGAGCCTCAGCCTGGTTAATATTTGTTCAGAACTTACACCTTCGTTAAATTAATTCGAGTTGGTATGAATTCAATATGTGGAATTAAAACCAGGTAGAAATTAGAAGACACTTGAGTCTCCTCTATAATCCCTTAAACTCTAATTTATTTCCTGAAACAATGCTAAGGGTTTTTCACATGCTTTTCTGATACTAAAGGAAGTTTCAGCTTATTAGGGAAAACATATAGGGGATCTGGAATGTGGCATTGGCCCCATAGACCTGCCTGTGTTGAGAGTCCAGCAGGGCTTTGAAGACCTTCTTGCCTCTTGAGGTGTCACCACTTTCAACATGACAGATGCTGTCTTTAGAGCAGGTGTACTGCCACAAGTTGCTTGGCAAACATTGTTCCCTTGTGGCAAGTTCTTATATATGAGGTAATATTACATACATATATATGTGTGTATATATATGTTTCTTTCTTATGAAATCTCAGAGTAAAATAACAAAGATTCTTTGGACTTAATTCAGTTAGCATTGTAAAATAATTATATTACAAGATATCATCTCATTTTGGGGCATTTCTATGTAACCTCAGAAAATAAATAAAAATATGCAGCAAAAATGTGTCATACTAGAAATACAACCTGAGGGAAAATGGCACTTATATAAAAATGGCATTTATAGAATGCCCACTGAGTTTCAAGGCATTTCTAGACACTATCCTATCTATTCTCTACGTGGGCCTGTGAGGTCAGTCTATTATTCCCATTTTTCAGATGAGAAAATTAAGGCTCAGAAGAATAAACTTGCTTGCTCAACTCCACCCTATGGCTCAATGGCAGACCTGTGATTTGAACTCACACCTGACTCATTCCAAAGCCTATGTTCTCTGTTTTCTTTAAGCATATTTCATTATCAAGTATGCAAATTTTGAACATTCACATCTCCAACACCTATCTTTTCTTTGATGTGACTAGCATAGATTTGCTCTCACTGAAATGTTACAGAGAAGGGGTGGTTTCTCCTATTAAATTAAAGATCTTTAGTTTCCTGATACCTAGAGAAGTTCAAAGGTTTCTAAGTTCAGAGCCATTACTAATAAGGGCATCTTTGGATTAAATGAGTGAAAGGTTTTCATAGAGAAATCATATTAAAAAGTTCTTTATTTCTCAATGCCTTAGTATATGGGAGTTTAATATTGGAATAGTGTCTCATTAGTCTTAGTCTCTGCCCCAAGACCATTACTGGGGTGGGCAAAGGGTAGATGGGGGAGAGGTACAGACCATCAGGAAGAAGCCATAAAGGGTTTTCTGTTTTGTTTTGTCTTGCTATGGAGTGAAATTTATTTTTGTTTTCCTTAGGAAGGGTTCAGTTCTACCCTCAAGTTCAGCACCTTACACTCTGTGAGTCTCACAGAGAAGATACCAGATTAAATAGAAAAATCACCCAATCTTTAGAGATGAAAAGTAGAATAGTGGTTGCCAGAAACTTGGGATGAAAAGGTAATGGAGGGGTAGGGGGTAAGAGGTAGAGAGAGTCAGTTTGGGAAGATGACCAGTTCTGGAGCTGGAGGGTGGAGATGGCTGTACACGATGTGAAAATGTACTTACTGACTGAGCTATGTACTTAAAAATGGTTAAGATGGTAAATTTTATCTCATGTATTTTGCCACAATTAAAAATACATAAATAAAAATCACATATCCTGATCCCCATTGGCTGCAAACTTTGAATGTACCTGATTCTGAAATCTAAAACCTATCTGTGATCATGTGAGGCATGTGGCTACTACACCCATCTACTTCCTAAATGGACACGCCGCAGTGCTCTGTGGAAGAGAACTAGATCTCAGTGAAGATTTTCTGCCAGTTCATTGCTGATCTTTTTCCTCGAACAACTGTGAATATTCCCCGTATTATCTATAATACTCTGAAACTATATCTGGCATTCACAAATATTATCTTTTTTTTTTTTTTTTGTATTTTGATTCCACGCAGCAGCATGGTATATCAGAAAGGACTCTGGAAGGGGACTGTAGTCTGAACTCCAGGGCTTTCGCACCATTCGCCTTGGGCATGACTCACACCTATCCAGGCCTCTGTAGTAACCTGGATCTGCTTATCCTTGAGCACAACCTGAACCTCTCCCACCTGGGGACCTCTCAGAGAGACCATGCCACAGAGTGATTCCAACATAAACTCCGGAGCCAGCCCAACTGGGTCTCAATCTCCGCTCCTAAGCTGTAGGATCTTGGAGAAGTTACGTATCATCTCTGTGCTTCATTTTGCTCATCTGTAAATAGGCTAGTAGTAATAACAGCTGCCTTAGAAGTCTGTTAGGAGCTTTAAATGAGTTAACATTTGTTAATCCTTGGAGAAGTGCCTGGCACACAGTAAGTGCTCCCTGAATGTTTGTTAATAAATAACTTCCACGTCCCTCCAATGCTTCTCACTCTCCTTTTTCTCTTCTTTCTTCCTCTGTGCTATGTGCCACGTGTTCCTTCTCAGGAATTTTCTTTTGCAACCAATAAATTATTTAAAATCAAAACCCTAAAAGTCATTCGCTAATTTTCCTATTTTATCATTTTCATTGCCCACTTGGTCTACCAGTTCTGACTCCTAATGCAACCTATCTATTTTGTTTTTTCAGCATAGCTTTAGCTCCAGTTCACATCCTCCTCAGGGCTCATCAGTTCATTTCAAAACCTGCTCTGGTCCCCTCCTTCCTCAACCCATCCTCATAATTGCCACAATAACTACATTTCTTAAATAATAATGTTTACTGTTTTATTTTACTAACATGACATGGTACACCATGCTATGGACTTTGAATTTTTTTTTAAATGCAATGGAAATTCACGAAATGATTTTAACAAAGAGTGACATGATTTAATGTACGTTTAAAAAATGCACTCTGGGTGCTGTGTGAACAGAATTGTGGGGGACAAGAAAAAACACAGGTCATCACAAAACTGTGACCAAATAAAAGATGGAGGCAGTGCAGATGGAGGGAAGAAGACAGCTTAGAAATAGAGCTTGAAAGTCACAAAATAAAGCAGGGACAAAGCACTACCAATAAATGTTTTGTTGAGTAAAGAAGGCATTTGATTAACTTGCAAAATCTTATGCAAACACACTTTGTCATTCCCTGACTGGTTCACAGAAAATGTCAGTTGGAATAGTAAATATTCATATCCATTTATTGCATTCAATATGTACCTTAAGTTACCATAGTTGACTTATTTCTGCATTGTTTTCACTCTACTTGCAGCGTTTGTGAGGCAAACATGTTCCAAAGAAGGCCAGAAAAAGCCCAGCCAGGTTGAATTCTGGGGAAAATTCACTGAAAAGATACAATGCATTTGAAACAAAACAAAACAAAACCAAAAAACACCTGCAGAAGTCCACTTGAAAAACCTGGGCTTATTCACTCTCTGTGCCTCCCATATTCTAGAAGATGTCTGCACATAGAATGTACAGAAAAATGTCTGTCTTTGCCCACGATGGGAGAGGAAAAGCCATTCTGTCTCTTGTTAGCAGATCAAGATTGGCATTAGAGCTCATCGGGGAGAACTGTGTCTTGACCAGCATCCTTGATCACTGAGGACACTGGTGGTCCTATGTTGGTGAGGTGCCAGCTTTTCACACTCAGTCTTTTTCTAATGCAGTCACTCCAGGGCCATTTCTTAGCCAATGATCTCTGTCCTCTTGTCTCACATAAAGTGAGCAGCCCATCTCTGTTACATTCAAGTACTTATTATTTGTGTTCAAGTCTTTTGATGATAAGAATGGCCTTAGTTTTCAAAGGATCTGGGGTTTTCCACCCATGCTTTCCTGCATTTTTTCCCCTTTCATGTCACCATGACCTGCCACCACCCTTGTTCCTACCTGCCCAGGTCACGCCATGTTCCATGAGCATGGGGGTGTGGATTGGTGGCACCTCATGATTTTATTTGTTAATGAATTTTTAACAATTAACATAGAAATGATTTGCCTGTGTTCAGTAAATTAATATGAATTGATCATAAGAGTAGAGAATTCACAGTTTTCTAAGCAACGATTTCTGCTTTCAGGAAGTGTGAAGGCTACTTGAAGGGAGAGAACACCACAATAAAGAGTAGTTCATGATGCCACAGGGCAAGTACAAATACTCTTTTCCAAAAGCTCACAGGGAGGTGAGGTCTATGGGGGGATGGAATCCACTCACAGAGGAATTTGAGCAGGATCATGAAGGCATAGAACATGCAGTGATGAGAGCCACAGAGAGGAAATGAATGCAAGATGTAATGGCCGTGAAAGATTATGAACCAAGCCCATGCAGTTTACTGGGTCAACTGTGCCTATTAAAAGGCATATTTCTTTCATTAGCTATGCACTTGATGATCAGGTTTTATGCCCTGGCCCTATGAAAGGAACTTGAATGTAGAATGTTTCCCAGGCAGGGTGGTCATTTTGATTAGAGCACTTGCCTCCTTACCAGCCCTGCTGCTTCCATAAACATTTCATCAGGAATTTTCATCAGTTCACACTCTCTGTGAGGCTCTTTAGACATCCGAGCAATGCTGCCAAGGGGATGTTTGGTCTTTTAAATTGTGATGACAAAATAAACTTTTATGAACCCTCTTGCTCAATAAACACAGCCTGGCATTTTAAATGTCAGCACATCTCAATTTTGTGAGAGGGTCTGCCTGAGAGGATTGACTTGAAACTACACAGCGAAGAGGAGGTGCTAGTCCACATTTGCGTGTTTCATTTGCATGAGCAAAATGGACCTGAAGATGGAGCTGCAGCAAGAGGGGAGGCACATGTCCAATAGCAAGGAAGCCATCAAGAATCCTTTATTCTTGAAGGGGTATGCAACAGACTGGAAAGGATCTCATTTTTCTTTGCTTTAAATGCTTTGGTAAATGTAATATATTTCTACTTTTGGGGAAAGTTTAGGGGCTTTCATAATCATGTTTGTGTTGACCTTCAACAGCAGAGATAAGCTGCTATTCAGCCTTTTGAACCCCGAAAAGAGACCCAGGACTCTTATACATTAAGTAGTTAATGCTGACTTTATTGCTATACCAATACCATGGTGACCATTTCTGATGAAAGATTAGTAGGTAATCTCAAGGTAGTTATCAACCTCTTCTTTCACAAGCAAAGCAAAACAACAATTGCGATATCCATAGTCAATGCATTCCTTGATCTCACCTCAGTAACCAACTCTACCACTCCACCCCCCAAGTAGTCATCCTAGTTGTTTTGCCTCTTATTCTCACAAAGCAACCCTTGAATGGTTATCTTAAAGTTAATTTTGCATGTAACAGAAAGAGTAAGGTTTGTTCTTTAAATAAAGAGTGAGAGCTGAACTGCACATATTGATTTTTGTTTAGTTCAAAGTTACTCTGGGTTATCTGAGGATTGATTGTCTCTACTCTGTTGCCCAGTTATTTTACTAAATTCTGTGACCGTAGGTAAAGCCCTGAATACTTTTGGATCTTCGTTTTCTCATCTGTCAATGGACAAAGTTATCCTTCATAAAAGTGGGCACTTAGGGCAGTGTCAGCTACTTCACAGTTGAAGAGAAACAATAGTAACACTTAATTTTAAGATTTTTAGAAAAAAATTCATTTTATCAGTCAAGCCTTCAAATCTAACCATTCAATACCTTTCTTTTTCTTTCTGCCTTCAAACTATTTTTAGAATCAGTTGAAAAAAAGCCCTGATAATGCAACTTGTTTTCACAGCAGTTCAGTTGAGCAGAATAACGGACCCTGGGGAGGACTAATTCTTGGCTGTCATTGCCTGGGCTTCTGGGTCTGTGATTAGTCATATACAGTGACTTTAATGGGTCGTAAAAGGACGATAAATCTATTGCAGAAATGGCCACATCTGTGTTTTAGAAAAGCAGTGGGGGTTTTTTAGTTATTTTATTTTAAAAACTAACCAAAAATTTAGTCATTTTTCTATATTTCTTTATTTTAAGTTCTTATTTGCCGGTATTAGGATTAAATGTAGCAGTGTTTTCCATCCTTTGTCTATATAGTTCAACGTATATGTGATTTTTCTCCAATAGTTTGTCATTTTGAGTATGCTTGAATAATACTCAGCTCAAAGTCAAGTCACCTGTAAGGTCATGAAGCACACTTGTTGACATATCCATTGTCCCATTAGACAGAGAACATCTCAGGAGCAAGAACACTGTAATATTCATTACTTTAACCTCCATGACTGTCAGAAAGAGCAGGTAACCAATAAATGTTTCTTAATATAAAAATGGAATAGTCATGCGCCACTAAAGACATTTCAGTCAACAATGGACTACATATGAAACCATGTTCCCATAAAATTATAATAGAGCTGAAAAGTTCCTATTGCCTAGCAACATTGTAGCCATCATAATGAGGTAATGCAAAGCATTGCCTTTTCTATGTTTAGATACACAAATACTTAACAATTGTATTACAATTGCCTCAGTATTTAGTAAAGTAACATGCTGTACAAGTTTATAGCCCAGGAGCCACATAGCCTAGGTTTGTAGTAGGTTATATAGGTTCTGATCATTTAGGTGTATGTAAGCATACTCTATGATGTTCTCACAATAAGGAAATTGCCTAATGATGCATTTCTCAGAATGTATCCTTGTCATTAAGCAACATGTGACTGTAGTAAAATTTGACAGAAAAAATAATGTTTCTGTGGAAGTCTTCATACTAATTTTTGAAGCAGAATAACTAAGAAAATAAGATCAATGTATGTAAAGTTCAGGAAATCGATTTTTAAAGATAGGTTTTGTACTAAGCATTTAAATCATCCACATTAACCTGAGAACTTTGCAGCCTTTTCTGACCCCTTCTTATGGTGACCTTGCTCGCTCACCCATCCAGTCCTGCTGTTCATGGTCTCAGCAATGCCTCAGCTATTGACCAGTTAGTTATTCCAAAATCGGTTCCATTTGTAGCCACTTACTTATGTCAATAGAAACTAACCAATTAATTTAGAAATGGGAAGGGTTAAAAGAAACACATTTCTACCTCCACCTTCATATGAGTTCCCCACTGGATTAGCCTTCCAGTTTAATCAGAAAAAAATAGCCTTATCTGGGCATCTGTGGCAGTGTTTTCAATGTCTTTGCAAGATCACTTAAAATATACTGATTTTAAGTTAGTATGCTTTCACTGTGCATAATTTGGAGAGCTTAGCAGATAAACGTGGTGAGGAACACAGGACCAACTCTCCTCCAGTGAGAACCTGGATCATGTCAGAAGGACCCTGAGGCCGTATGACCCTTTCTGGTCCTATACCTGGTGTTTTTGCCCAGCTTCTAGCGGATACCTGTAGAGCTGCGGCCTTGTACCTGGGAGCAGTGCAGCCAACCTGGTAGATGGTAAAAAACTTGTGGCAGCACTGAGAATGTATCCCAGGCATGAACACTTTGTCACTATAACCAGGTGATAATTTCTACTTGAAGTGACGCAGTTTATACCTCTTTTGCTGGAGTAATTATTTGATAGCACCTTGTTTTTCACTCTCAAAAGTGTTTCGATCTGCTGAATAAATTAGATGATCACTCAAAATACAGGATTATATTCTCTGTCAGCAGGATATTTTGGGCTATTTCTAGAAAAATTCTAGAGGAAAGAGACTTACCACACCCCCCAGGTATAATCCAAAAATGTATAATTCCCATCTCCTGTGCAGATGGTAAGCTGGGTTACCATCTGCCAATCAGAGTTCTTTCCAGAGACTGCTGTTTTAAGGTAAACAATGGGATGAAAGTGACGCCCTGAGGAATCCTTTTGCAGCCAGCGAACTGGCTTTCCAAGGTCAGGGGTGCAAAGTGACATCATGGGATTGTGGCAATTGCAGCAGGCAAAGTTTCCTCACAGGCCGGTTCTGCACTGAGGGATTTAAATATATTCTTTCTAGCTTAGCCTCAAAGATGTTCTCCAGCCTTTCCAACCATTCTGTACACTATTCAATATCTTTTAATAAACTCCTGGGTATTTTGTTTTCCTGCTTAATTAGTCAGCCAATTTCTATTGCTTACAACTAAGGACCTTGACTAAGACTGGGTCAACTTGAAAATTTGAGTTCATAAAATATTTTTAACCTCAGGATCCACGTGAAAAAGGAACGTTCTGCTGTTTTGAAGGTTCTGTTCAAGTCTCTTTCAACAAACAATGTCTTATGTGAAAAATGGCTGCTCATCGTTTTCAAAGTTGACCTTGATTTTTCATGCCATAGATTATTCAAAACTATGGGTTATTCTTTTTAAAATGATGTTAAGGTCAAGTGACAAACTTTCTTCTCAGATGTCACATGGAAAAACTGGTGTTTGGATGTCAACTGTGGCATTTTTAATCCTATGTTTTTCCCACTGGCAGCACTATGTTTTCAGAGAAGCTTTAGCACTCTGCAATGCCCACTGTGACAATCAACCAGATAGCCTCATTTTCGATAATGTAATCTGAAAAGTGTTTAATTAGCTTTCTTCCTGCTGCTGACTCACCCTCACTTGGATACACACATTATAGAACCTAAACAGCAGCAGATCATCAAAGTGAGTTGAAATATGCTATTGTTTTCTTGATAATGGATTCTTTAAAGATCTCAGGTATCATTAAACTGCTAATAGGCTCGGGCCCTTGTAGGGTGGTGCAGTATGGCATTTTGGAAGTTTTCTTTTGTGTTCAAATCCAGAATTCCAGGTAGATCCTGGGTACTTAGTAGTTGTCAGTTTAAATGCATATACAAATCTGCATACATTTGGAAAATACTTCTCAAATGATTATTCCATTTTTTGTTAGGCAGTGGCAGTTTTCTTTGATCCTTATGTGTAAGGGAACTTACCACAATGAATAATAAAATATTTGAAGACCAGTGAAATAGCTCACAGGAACTTGGTTGAAAAGAACAATGGGTTCTTCAGTAGCAGTGCAGAGCAGGGGCTGGGCCTCCTTAGAATGTGTGGACGTGATCTGCATTGCTGTGACCCTGAGCTGCACCCTCATAACTGAACAAGGCTGTCAGTACCTAGGTTAATCATGTCTTGAGGACATGTATGGATTCACAAGTGCACACACACAAGTGTACTTGTAGGTGTTGTTAGTTAATGAGTTATGAGTTCTTTTATATGTTTTCTGTGGCATAAGCAAAAACTAACAGAAGAGGAGGAGATTTGCAAAAGTTGGAAAGAAAGGACTGTTCATAATTTCTATGATTGTGATGAACATGTGAAGGTGCTTACTTTTGTCCTCATCTGACACCAGATAGCTTCTATTCCCTGTGCCCAGGCCTTGAGATAAACTGCGGTCAACATGGGGAGGAATCTTCTATGGGCTCGCAGAAAGTTGGCTAATTTTGTTTCCTCCTTTTTCCATTCCTTTGTTCTATCCATTAATTCATTAACTAACAATACCTATAAGTACACTTGTATGTATACACTTGTGAAGCCATACTCATGAATAGTATTTAGTGAGCACTTCTTATGTCCCTGAGAATGCATTATTTCATGACGTCAGTACATCATTATAGTGACAACCTTCTCAAGGAGACACTTATTTTAACAAGCCTGTTTTTTACAGAGGAGGACATTAGGGCTTGAGAAAGTTAATGGACTTTCCTATGGTTACCTATTTAGGAAATGGTGTAGCCACAGTTGAAGCCAGCAACCATTCAGCACCCAGCACAATGATGAGACGTTTAGTCTGTATTCAGTTAATACTTAATAAACTCAGTGCCATGAATCATAAAGCCAGGGCACTGGAAGAAATCCTTGAAAATCAGCTGGAGCTTTCACCCGTCTTGGTTTAGGGACATAGCTAAAGTGTCAAAGTCACACTTCCTATTTCCTCTCATAGATGAAAATATCTTTCTCTAATTATTTCTGAGCTACCTTGTGTAAGAGTTTTCTTTCAATTTCAGTTTGAAAAAGAACAAACTGCAAAACTATTTTTATTTATATAAATAATTATATATTTACACACCAAAATACCTGGGGCTCTTTTTTTAAAAAATGATGGATTTAATTTTATGGATTTATGAAATTAAAAATTGTTTTTTATTTTGTTTTTTTTAAAATAGAGACTGGATATCACTGTGTTGCCAAGTTGGGCTTGAACTTCTGGACTCAAGTTATCCCCCTGCCACAGCTTCCCGAGTAGCTGAGTTTATTAACTTTTAAACTGCATTTTTGGAAAAATGCATAAAGAAAACTAAAAAAAAAGTTTTTTTTTTTTAGTGATTTTGGGATTATATTAAAGGCAAAAATATAATTCATTTCTTAATTTTTTATTTTAAATGTACCTAACTGTATTTTAAAACTCCATTATACTGTTTTTGCTGCTATAATTGAGAGCAGTAGGAGCAAATGGCTTAAAGAATTAAACTTTCCTCTCACAGGATTTTCTTGCTGAGTAGGGGATTTCAGCTGTGAAAGAAAAAGAGTTTCCCAGTCCCAGAATTATGAGGCTGAAACTCCTTTCCCTCATAGTTACCTTTTTCTTTTCCTCTACAACTGGAAATGTTATAATAGAAGTCTTTCTGAAAGACAGCAATCCCTGGACACTCAGCTATTTTAGCTGTTGATTTTCTGCCTGCTTCCATGCTGAAATCGAACTTCTGTCTTCCTATTGGTTCACTTTGTTAGAAATTATAAGGATAGGCAAAGGCCAAAGATAAAAGGAATTAGCAGAGTGAATCAGAAGTTTGGAAAAATTTTTGGCTGAGGTTTAGAGATTTTTCCAGGATTGATATTTTTACAGTATACTAAGAAGGCTTTCCCGGTGAAATGAAGGCTCTGAAATAAGCCACACCATGTCAGAGCTATTTTCAAAAATGTGCAGTCTGTGATCTCTGTGTCTTTCCATTCTCCTCCTTCTGCTTATTTCAAGTGAAAGAGGACAAGGTACAGTAAATAGAAAACAGAATCCTGTTTTCCTAACATGCTTTCTCCATAAGGCAGGGAAACACTCTTAAAAAGAATAGTATGTTCAAATTAAATTCAGTATGTCCTGTTAATAATCAGCACTCTAATAATATTCTAAGAATGAAAGAGACATTACTGAACCTTTTACATCAACTCTAGGGATATACTTCTTGTAGTGTGAACACTTGCTCTGGAATAAACAACAGAACACTCATTATGTATTAAAGTGCAGAGAACGCATAATTCATCCAGATTATACCGTTCTCAAGTAAATAACTGAAAAATTTCATCTTGAAGTCTATTTTTCTTCTTATCTGAATAGAATTTTTTTTTCTGGTAAGAATGTGTCTTTGCTAAAAACAAAATGCTTAAGCTTAAACCTTATCCTGAAAATAGTTTTCTATTTTTGTTTTACATGTGCAGGCATTGGTAAAGACATCATATCAATCTTAAATTTCACAGATCTTTCTGACAGAGAAGTCTTCCCTTAGAAGATCATTATTAGTGGAATTCATAGAACATCATTTTTCTGAGACTGTGTTTATTTATTAATGATTATAATTTTTTCCAGAGGTTTCCATTACTTTTTATGGCCATTTGAGTATAAGTCTGTTGCTGTGTTAGGGGCTTCTAATACAGAAGCAAAAATACCAAAGTTGGTTTAAGGAATTATGCCAATATATGGCATTTTTGTTCTTTTTAATCCAGTTAACAGGTAATGCAGAGAGAAAGCTGTTCTAATAGCTAATTGGCACCAGTGAAGTGTATTCAGATGCTTTTTGCATGGTAAATTGGAACCCAACAAATTTCTGACTCAAAATACTGCAATGAGGAAACATGACCTGACGTAATTTAAGACAAGTAATTTTCTCTGAATTAGCAGTCACTTGCGGGGAAAAGAGGTGAACATCATAATTTGGAGGGCTGGAAAGTATCCTTTGAATTGGATTTGATATGAGTGAAAAATACTGTTTAACACAAGGGAAAACAGGTTAAAACACGAAAATTAGCACAGAAATCAGGTACCTTTGCTCCATGTTTCTTCCTGCTGCCACATCCTCTCCCAGGTTATTACACTTTTAAGTTATTGACCAGCCAGACAGCTAGACTGCTAGGCAAATGGCACTTTATGAATTTGTATGGATGCTATAAATAGTATGGTCATTTTTATGATGATGAGGTGTATTCTCACCTCCTGACTGTTACAGTGAGTGTGTAGTCAAGTGAATACCCCTAATGAATACAGGCCTTCTATCGCTTCTAAGTGTCAGAACAGCCACTTCGTATTAGTACTTAACAGAAAGTTCTGGCACTAGAAGTTTTTGCTGGACTGGAAAATGTTACCATTGAGTGATGATAAAATGTTCACTTAATTTAAAATTCCAGTTAATCCCTCTTTATACATTAAATTTAAAATAGAAGTCATTGAGTTCCTCCAAAGTGGAAAAATATGTGCTAAATGCAATGAATACAGAGATGAATAAAATATAATTCTTCCTCTCCGATAATTATAAACAGGAAATATAAAGATAAGTTGTATAATATCAGAAATCCTCAAAACTGAGTCTAAGATTCTGTGCACATCATTGCCTTTGCATGATGACATTAGTGTGGTCCCACACTTTTTAGATGTACCTAAAACAGAAGTGAAATAAGTGAGAAATGTGATTTTAGCATGTGGGTCACCTTAATCACAAGATTAACCTGTGAATCTCACACTTCTCCAGAACACCAAAGAAACAGTTAAGTTGGAAATAAAGGTTGGCTTCTAACTCCCTGTAATTTGAAAGTGAAATAGCAGATATAAATTTCTTACTGTCAATAAACTCTCTCTCAGGCAATTTATTCCAAAATAAAAACCCAATCAATGACAACACCATCAAATGACAACATGATGCAGTAGGAAGTTCGGGATATATAATTGTCAGAGGGTTGGATTTGAATCAGGGAAAAATAAAAGCAGCATAATTCCTTGTCCCTGCATGTAAAGCAATACTTGGAGTGAACATATTTCCATGCCCCTATATTAAAAAGTACTTAACTATTTAATCCAGGAAATATCTGCCTAAAGAAGGTAACGTGGTGAACCAATTAAGTGTCTTACACTGTGTTACTGCTCTTTTAGAATATTTATAGCAGGATTTCCGGGGTTACTAAATAAATAAATAAATATCTTACTCACTGAGACTAATAATTTACTGATTAAGAGTTAATTCCTAGCTTTATTGTGTACACCACCTTCTTTTCGGATTAATTGAACATTTCTTATATCTTTTGGTTTTACTTTCTTTTTGTGGTTGTTCTATGTATCTTTGACTTACCGTGGCATACTATAAATTAATATTATACCACTGTGTGTAAAACAGAAGAATCTTGCAACCTTTGTGATTTAATTGTCATACGTTCTACTCATACATAGATTACAGACCTTAAAAATATATCGTTATTTTGACTTCAAATAGTCAACCTTCTTTTGAAGAAACTTTAAGAAGAGAAAATAATTACTCACACATTTACCACTTGTACGTCTATTCCTTTGTATAGATCTAAGTTTCCATCTAGTGTCATTTTTCTTCAATAAAAGAGCTTCCTTTGACATTTTCTGTAGAGCAAGTATGCTAGCAATGAATTATTTCAGTTTCTATTTGTCAAAAATATATTTACTTCACCTATATTTTTGAAGAGTGTTTTCTCTGCATATGGAATCCTGGGATAACAGGGATGTCCCCCCCACCACCACCCCTCCATCTTTCAGTGTTTCAAAGCTGTTTCATCACATTCTGAATTGGACTGCTTTTGTTGAAAAGCCAGTGATAATTTTAATTTTTGTATATCTATACAAAATTGTCCTTTTTTCTGGCTTTTTATTTTTTATAGTTAATTTTAAGCAAATTGATTATGATGTGCCTTGGTGTACTTTAATTTTCTATTTTCTATTAAATTACTCTATTTAACATTGTTTATTATTTTTGTGGATTGCTCTTTTTAGCCAAATATGGAAAATCGTCCTCCAACATTTCTTTAAAATTTTTTTTTTGCTCCCTTCCATTTCTGGAAGTCTATCATATGCACATTTGATGGACTGATATTGTCCACGTATCATTGAGACACATGTAACTTTGTTCAGACTTTTTCTCTCTGTTCTTCAGATCAAAATGTTTCATTGCCTAAATTTAGCTTCTTTCTAGCATGCTCCTCAGAATTCTTCCAGCCTCTACCTACTGCCCAATTCCAGAGCCACTTTTCTATTTTTAGATATTTGTTACAGCAGCACCCCAAGTACCTAGAAAAGTCTTTTATGCCTGCTTCTCTGCCAGATGACTTGAATATGCTACTAGATTTGGAATTCACCTTTCTCCAGGGTCATTACTGATTTCAAAGAGGTGAATTTACCTGTGCTAGGGTTTTCATACTGGGAGTGCTACCAGAACTACCACAGGATGAAAGTGGTGAGCCCACCACTGCAGAGAAGTTTTCTCAGTGCCATAATATAGAGGAATTTTCAAAATAAGCCCTACTCCTTTTCACTTACTGAAAAGAACTTGGATAATGTTTAACAGCCAGCCCCATTTCAAAAAGATGACCAGGGGTAAAACAACATTTTCATGGGTCAAAATCATCTTCTGAAGAAAATGCTTTCTTAAAAGAAATGAACATTTTAAATCAAAGAGTATTGTCCTGTTTTGGATTAACAAAACAGGGCAAATAACCAATCCTTGTAAAATTATTTGAAAATTTCTTGTTTTTATCAGTTGAGTGCCTATAGATGCACATACAAAAACAACTGCCATTTTTGTATATAATAGTCTTCCAAGATAGAGATTTACATTAGGAGAGAATTAAACATCCAGGAGGGATGAACAGTATTTCATGTGTGCTATGTAGTGTTTTGCTTCATTGAGAGTCATTTTCATGAATTATTTTTACTGCTGCAGTCATTCTTCTTAAATTTATAATCATCTCAAAAAAGATGTCACAGTGAACAGTTAGACAACCATGTGTGAGGTCAGTCATTCTGCATGATGTATGTAATCAAAAAGTTTGAAATGTCTGCTTACAAATAAAGAATGTTTTTACTGAAAAAGAAAGTTTCATTGCCTATAAATTTACTAAACATTCTATCAAATATCTTGTTCAACCCATTTAATAAATTTTTACATTTAGACACTACAATTTTTGGCTTTAAAAGATCCATCTGATTCTTTTTATATTTTTTATTTCTTTTCTCATTGTGCTCATGTTTTCATTTAAATGCTTGAACATATTTATAATGACTGTTTTAAACTATCTGCAAATTTAATCATTTCTGTCGTTTCTGGACATTTCTAAACAATGTCTATTCACATTTTTTCAGATAATAATGGGTCACATTTTTCTGCATCTTTGCATATATACTAATATTTGATTGGTTGCTGAATATTGTAAATATTAAATCATTAAGTGTCAAGATTATATTGTTTTCCTTTAATGAGTGTCGCAATTTGTTCCCGTAGGCAGTTATTTACATGCCAAATGGCTTGATATTTTTAAAAATTGACTTTAACTTTGTTTGGGTGAGTTTAGAACAGATTTGTCTAGCACTAGTTGATGCTTACTGCTAAGACCCTCCTGGGGTCTCTATTGAATGCTGTGGCTATTCAACGGAGTCCTCTCTTGTTGCCTGGAACTGCATCTTCCAGCCCTGTGTGGGCTCTGGTGATTTTTCAACTTATGTCATCCTATAGTTATTCTTTCCCTGGGAGTTGACAAAGATGCTCTCCTTGACCTAGCTTTAGTGAAACTCCTTTAAGTCCTTAAAACCCTGACCTTGGACTCTGTTCGTGGCCTACTTGGCCCAGTTTTAGCAAAAACCCTGCTGAGTCAGTTTAGAAAACTCCCTGACCTCAATATAAAATCAAATTCTTCATTCCCCACCCTCCATATCTTATCACCTCGCCTGCCTTCTGCAAGAATCTTGAGTTTTCTAGTTGACTACAGGAGCAGGGGAAATTTAGTACCAGTTACCGCATCATGGCTACGTACAGAAATTCAAAAGTTAATATTTTAATAAATATTCTTTCTCTTTTCACTAGAAAGTAAGTCTCACAGCAACAGAGATTACTTTTACTCTTATATCTCTAGTTCCTAAAGTAAGCGTCTGGTATACAACTGGTCCTCAATAAATTCTTGTTGAATGAATGGTGACAGGAGGCATTTGGGTACACATGAAAGAAATTTCAGTGAATAATGGTTTACTCAATAGGTGCTTAAGCTCTGCACATTCCAAGAAGTGTTGGGGAGGGCAGTTCCTGGCTCTGGCTCAACTGCGGTGCTTCCATGAAGACACAGTCTCCGTCTTGCCACTCCATCCTTACAGGTTTTTATTTGATCTTTAGTCTTCTAGCTACATGGTTAATGGAAATGTGTCTTCTCTGGGGGTATCTTTAAAGCATGTGTGCTGTGTTATTTGTGTATATTTAATTTTTTGATAGAGGAAAAGAAAGGAAAATGGATGATGTAACTCATAAGTTGTATTAAGTATATATTTTAAGCAAATGGCTTGTGAGTCATAGGAAGATCATAAGACGTATAGATTATAAATTAGTAACCCATAAGACACATCAGATATAGGATAAAGGGGATATTTATGTGTTGAGACAGAACAAAGAAGACTAATATCTACAGATAGCGATAGAAAGGCCACATAAACCTTAAATATGCACAAGGTTCAGATGATGTCACCTGTGGTTTGAAAGCTATGCCCTTCTACATCAGCCTCCCCAGGGTGACACCCATATGGCCCCACATGTTTTCTGCCAAAGGCATGCCTATGTGAGGCTTGCCTGCTCTTCAGGTGGTTGGGGAGTGATATTGTGATGAGGGGGGCCAAGGCGTCACTGCAGTAGAGCAGCATGTGTTGGCTTTAGGCACTGTCTGCCTGTGGACACCCGTGGCTCACCATCAGCTCTGGTGCTTGACACACTGGTTCAGCAAGAAGCCTGCTGTGGTGGAGAGGGGGCTGGGTGAGCAAGTGTCATAACACAGGACTCAGTGAGTCTTTCTCCCTCCTCCCTTCTCTTTCTCCTTGCTTCTCACTGTAGGCTTTAGACGGACTCCAGTCTCTGAGGTTCAACATCTTAGTTTGATGTGTGACTCCTTCTGCTCCATGACCTCAGGGACAGTGCAGTCAGGGGCTACTGTGGCATGCTGAGGTTTTCCCAGCTGGTATCACTACCTCCATATTGCAGGTAGGAATACAGAGCGGGGGAATTGCCGGGGACCCGGGCTTCATTGTCTTTTAATAAGCAATTCTAAACTTTTCAAAAAGCTTCCTAACAGACTTCCCCTGATAGTTCACCAGCTAGAATTATGTCACTGGGACACTTCTAGCCTGCAAGGGAGGTTGAGGCAGAGAATTTTTAGTTTCTGAAGGCTCTGCCACAGAGATGAGCAGGGAGAAAACGTTGGCGATAAATATGGGAACATGTAGCTAGCGGTCTCTGCCCCAGATATGATATTGAATATGAGCCTCAGAATTCTTGTCAATAAAATATGTTCCTATGTCACTGGATTTTTGTGAGGATAAAATAAATGCTCTATGTGAGATGCCTTGCATAGAGTCTGACCTATCGAAAGGGTTCAGGCATTAGTTTTATTTACTCCATTCTGTCTTATTTTATTCTGTCTTTTCTGCAGGGTAAACTAGGTGTCCTATCATTTTTCACTAAGTTAAACTCCTCAGAATGACAAATTAAGGGCTTCTGCAATGTGGCTCCAATCCATCCTTCTCTCTCTTATCTCTGTCTTACTCTGACTCGCAGGGTAAACACTCCAGTGTCTGAACAGGCCCCATGCTGTGCCGTCTGTGGGGCTCTGCCGGTTCCTGGAGGTACTCGTCCATCACACCCTCCTCCAGAACCAGCCCCAGGCCAGGCCCAGGGCCCTCAGTACATCCCCAGTTTTCCTGTAGTCAGGATGACTTTCTCTATGGTCCCATGGATCCCATTGTTGCTTTATTGAAGCACAGTCTGAAATTTCTCCAGCTAGCCTTATAGCTGTCAAACTTTCAAAATTTAATTTCCTTGAGCAGCACAGTCTCTCAGCACAGAGCCCAGAAGCACAATAGGAGCTCAGGGTATTTTTAATCCTGCCTGTGGTTCAATTGGGGAGGGGCTTCCAAAATGTACACACGACCCATCAAAACGTTTAACATCTCTGTGCCCTAAGGTCGTTCTAAATATATACTTTTGATGGTTAAAAGCTGTTTTCTCTAGAAGTCTCATTTTAGGCTGATAGGTGGAGCTCTGACCAAGATGCCCTTTAGGCCCCATAGGTTCCCCTCTGATGTGTGACAATTCAATTGATTCCAACAGGGCAGGGATCCCCCAGGCAGTGGAGGGCAGCAGAGACATCAGTTCTAGGAATGAATTCATTAAAAGCCCCTCACTTTGGTTGGAAGGTACACTTACTTGGCTCTTTGAGTTAGCACAGGCTTTCATCCACAAGATTGACTACACACCTGTATCTGGCAGGAAATCTACTAAGTCAGTACTTACTGGGAAATTTTGATGTGCACTGCATTTGTGATTAAATGAAAACAGCAAGGAAACATTGTATGGACTCACAGTGGATTTGTTATAAAAAAAGAAGCCCCTCAATAACTCTTCTTTAAATTAAAAGTCTAAACATAGGTAATATGACTGTACATACTATATCTTTTAGAAATCAAATGTTAACAATAATCTACAAGTTTTGTGGCCTTCGTTAAAGAAAAAAAATTAAAACATGCTATTTTACCATCTTGGATTTTTTTTTTCAAATAGTGAGAAAGATATTGCTCCATGATGGTATTAAACTCATCAAAAGAGGCATAGCTATTTTTTGAAAATCTTAATCTAAGAATTCATTAGTTGTAAAAAATGTTTTCAAAAGGAGAGCTCCTTTGTATTTAATTGAAAGGCTTGGTAAACACTTCCTATATTTCATTACTATTTTGAAAGAACTAATATGCTTTAAACAGCAAAGTAAGCATTTCAAAATAGTTAAAACACATCAGTTCTCAAAAAACCTATACTGAAAAGGATTTTACTTTGATAAGAGACATCAGAGGTAATTTTTTTCTAGTTGCCATCTCATAATAGAGCATTCCTAGACTTCTAAGATATTTAGACTATGAGACATTGGATATTGATCATATCTCTTTTATTTTCTTCACAGATTTCAGAGAAAATTGTAGGAGTTTAATATAATAGAGTTTTTCTTATTTCCACTTGATCTGATAGTAAAGGACATATTTATGAATAATAATGATTATTTGTAACATTATAAGCTCATGTAAACAATAATGGGAAAAAAAAGAAAGAGTGACCAGAAATAACTGCTTAATTTTTATTTGGATCTATAGAGAATTTATTTTAAGAAGGTACTTTGAATATTGACAATCAAATTTTAGGAACTAATAATTTCTAATTTACTTATTTATACAGGGATTCAGTTCGATGAATATTTTATTTATATAGATTCATTTTTTGAAACAGAGTCTCTCTCTGAGGCCCAGGCTGGAGTTCAGTGGCACGATCTTGGCTCACTGCAACTCTGCCTCCCGGGTTCAAGCGATTCCTGTACCTCAGCCTCCCGAGTAGCTGGGATTACAGGCATGTGCCACCATGCCCGGCTAATTTTTGTATTTTTAGTAGAGGCGGGGTCTCACAGTTGGCCAGGCTGTTCTCAAGCTCCTGACCTCAGGTGATCTACCTGCCTCGGCCTCCCAAAGTGCTGGGACTACAGACATGAGCCACCATGACGGGCCAAAATATTGAATATGAAGAAGATTATAGGTGATGGAAAAAATGTTTGATATAACAAGGGAAAGCAATCATCATGGTCCTATAGTAATGTCTGAGTACACCCCAGGTCCACCCCAGTTCTGGGGAATCAGGATTCAGTCCAATTACACTGATAGGAGAATGAATATTTAGAAAGGTGAGGACTTTCTCCTAATACATTGCACTATAATCAGAAAACAAAGGGTAGAGAAAAGGAAGGAAGGAAGGAAGAAAGGAAGGAAGGAAGGAAGGAAGGGCAGGCGGGCAGGCCAAGATTTCTTCCACTCCCAAAGATAAAGAAATTTTTCTTTTTCACAGTATTTCTAAGGTGCCAATTTAAAATATTGTTTTTAGATCACCTGTAAGTTAGAGGTAGCTGAGATTGTGTTAGATCTGTTTATAGATCAAATGCAGAATATCTTTTCTATTCCTATTATTTTTTGACATTACCCTGCACTTAACAGAGTAGGGGAAGCATTGAAAAGAATAGTCATTCTCTTTAAAAAGATGTCAGGCATCCTTCCCATCCTTTCCTCCCTGCCTCCTCCTCCTTCTCATCCTCTTTTTTTTTCTTCTCTCCCTCTCTGTCCCTTTCTCCCAGTGAAGGCTACTGCAGTGGCATGTGAAAATCAAATATTTCAAACAAGTTTGAGAAATAAGGGCAGACCGGTGACAAAAAGAATATCAAAACACCTAGGAAAGAGTTAGAAAAACAGAACTGCTGATAAAGTCCTCTATCATCCTGCAACCTTAGAAAGCCTGTTTGATCTCTGATTTCATAAAACAAATGGCTACATTTTGCTTTTCAAACTCATCTTACATCAGAAGGTAAAAAACAAGTCATACTTCAGATTGCATTGTATGTATTTCAGCTTAAGAAATTGAAATTAGTTTCATCAAATGAATGGCTTGTATAATGAAAAATATTAATAGTCCTACTGAGAACACTCTTTTGATCTGGAAATTCTTGCTCTTCTGTTTATCTCTATCCAGCAAGACAAAGACATACTGGATTAATGACTAGAATCTGAATAATTATTAACTGAGCTTGCCAGTATCCCTGTTCACCTTCACACAGAATTCGAGGTGACCTCATTTTGAAATGCAGGGATGAACTCTTTGATCATGCATCTCTCCCTCTGTGACTCATGCTTTCAATGCATTCATAAGATGATTTATAAGTGGGGGAATGTAAGTATGCAAGGAATTAAGCCCTTTGTATTTTGCATTTCTTTGTCTTTGAAATAGTCTCCTTCAGAATTGTCAATGTAGAGCGCTCCTGTCTTCTAGACAAACAGATGAGGTCCAGATTGCCACAGAGAGTTGAGAACAGCTCTGCTCCTCCAAGATTTAAAAAGGCAGAAAGTGGCTGGGCACTGAGCAAGGCCAGGACTTTCTCACTGGCCTAGAGGCTTGGGATAGGTAGGTTCTAGTGATGTATTCTCCACTTTCAGATGTGGGTTTGGGGGAAATGGCCTGAGCCTGGGTTTCTTTCTTGAGGCCTGCTCCCTCTGGCCTCATCTGTGGGCTGAGAGGCCCCCAGAGTTTGTTCAAGAACCAGCAGGGAGGCCTTTGGAGTGCAGCATTCTGGAACTAAGAAGCAGGAGGAAGCCCGGCAAGGCAGGATGCCAGTCCTGGAGAATGACGACTCCTGGCCACCTCACTCCCAGGATTCCTTAAAGATTTTGCCAACTGGGCACGCTCTTCCTGCTGTCCCGGAGAGAATGACTAGCAATTTAAAGACCAATCAGACCCCAAGAATCTTTGGTCCTCGGCCTATTACTAGATCCTAGAAGAAAATAGCAGTGATGAGATAGAAATATCAGTAGCATTAGAAATGCCAGGCCAGATGTGCTGAAGAAACTGCTTGATGGTGGCTGAAATCCATGCCCAGCATCTAGTGGTACCTCTCTCTGTTTTAAACCCAGCATCTACTGGTACCTCTCTCTGTTTTAAACTGGAGGAAATTTGATGCCAAAATCACATTCACCTGATCTCCTTGATCTCCAATAAATACATTTCAGTTGATATAAACATTAGATGTGCATATGTTTCTTACTTTTTTTTTCTGAAGAGTAGTGTCTAAATCAATATAGTTTAGAAATTAAGGCCTTATGGTATATCCCCACCAAAGAACTACAAGGGAACAAAGCAAAGGTAGATAAAAATGCGCCTGTGATGATGGCCTTCTGGTGGTGCAGGTGAGCTTGCTTCCTGAGCAAGCATCCATGCTGGTTTCTGTCTGGGAGAACATGAGCTGGAAGGGACATTTGACCTTTCGTATAGAAGTCTGTTCCAGAGACAACAGGAATGCAAGCTAGTCATTGATCATGAAACCCACACATGCAAATTCTGAAGTTTGGGGAAGGTCTCAGAAAGAGGTGTCCAGGCCTGGGCATGGCAGTGCATTTGGCTGAGCTGGGTGTAACCAGGGGAGGGGGATGGCCCAGGCTGTGGTTCGCAGCCCTTTTGAGAGACAGAGCCACACAGCGAGCTCTGCACCCAGAGACGGTAACTGCAGAGAGGACAGATGTCCTTGGTGTGGACATTCCATCTTCCTGTGGTTCCTTGGGTTTTGTTTGGTTCTATCTCCAAAACTATCTAACTTTTAATGTATTGCTGAAATCAATTATCTAGTCATTCATAGAAGGCTATCTTTCACATCTATGTTCAAGATGGGCTGGCATTTTTGGTTTTGAGCTTTTTTTTACTAAATTTTGAAATCATGATTGCAAAGCTTTGTGAGATCACACAGGACACTTTTCAACTAATTCTAAAATTTGATAATCTATAAAAGAGGAGTGTGTTATATAGGAATAGGCATTTTCCAGAGAGTTTGAAAGTACTTGAGTAAATTTATCCAGATCCAAAAAAGCAAAACACAGCAAACAAGGTAAGTTGACAACTGGTCTTTCTTTTTGTATATTTTGCATATCTGGATTTATTTCTTTTGAAATATCATGATTTAAACTACAGATAACTAAGACCAGATGGCTGCTGTAATTTGTGACTTAAACTTCAAAGTAGGTAACATTAAAAACTCTGATTGTCAAAGTCTTTCAGCAAGTTTTGCCCCATATTAGGAAAAAGTAAAAAGATGTTAAATGTAATACAAAGATGCCCCAAGAAATCAGAAAAATAAAAATTAGAAATTTCAGGACTCTGATTAAAATGCATGTAAAAGTATTTTCTGATTATGTAAGTAACATATAGTCATCATATTAAAAATATAAAAACTATACAGAAAAAAGGTCAAAAAAGACATGCAGACTAACCATAATTTTATCTCTCCAGTGAAAATGATTACTTATATTTTGAAGTATGTCTCTCCTTTTTATAAACATACAATAAATTGCTAATGCTGATATAGTGTAAAAAAGGACAAATATGTGAGGTAATGCATGTTAATTAGCTCAATTTAGCTATTCCACACATATATATACACAATTTTTAACATCAAGTTGTACACAATAAATATAATTTTTATTTGGTAATTTAAAAATTCATTAATTTGAAAATATTCCCTTGGAGAATACAAGAACTATAACAAAGAAAAACAAAAATCATTTAAAATTTTCTATACCAGAGATAATTCCTTTTATTTTAGATATTATTTGTAGACTTTCTGTATTTTTGTCTGCATAGGGCAGGGATTGACATACTTTTTCTATAAAGGGCCAGATACTAAATATTTCAGGCTTTCAGGCAGATTTTCTGTGTCAACTGGAAAATCATGAGATCCATAAATTTAGAAAGGAAGCTTTATTTCTTATAAAGGGTTACAGCCTGCAGGGCGGCGATCCCACAGGCTGAGAAGCTCGCTCTAAGGCAGAGCCTGAAAGACAGGAACATCTAGGGAAGGAATTGTCCCACAGAAAGCTTACATTCTACCCAAGTCCATGAGAGTGACTACTTCCCCACATGTTCACCACCTCCTTAATCCATCATCATTTATTTTTTTGTTTAGTTTTTGTTCTCCACCAATGATATTAATTTTTTCATGCTCATAGGCTATTTAATTTCTTCCTTGGTGAATTTTCTCTTTTTTTTTCTTTTATAATTGTTCTTATTGGTAGTGTTCATTTTTTCCTATTGATTGATGAGAGATTTTATATATATTAAGACTAAAATTTCCTTGACATGTGTGTTGTAAATGCTCCTTTTGTTTGTTGTTTCCTTTACATATAATTGACGGACTTTTATTTTAATTTTAAAAACTGATTTTAAAGTAATCCAGTAAATAATATTTTATAATTTTGCATTTTTCCTCATTCAACAAAAGAACTTTCTTAACTGTATCTTCAAGGCTATTTTTTTTTTTAATTTTTACTCCATCTGAAATTTAAAATTAAATTAGGATTTAATTATATGTATTTGGTTTTCAAATGGATAAATTCCTTGACACATACATTCTCCCAAGACTAAACCAGGAGGAAGTTGAATCTCTGACTAGACCAATAACAGGCTCTGAAATTGAGGCAATAATTAATAGCTTACCAACCAAAAAAAGTCCAGGACCAGACGGATTCACAGCCAAATTCTACCAGAGGTACAAGGAGGAGCTGGTACCATTCCTTCTGAAACTATTCCAATCAATAGAAAAAGAGGGAATCCTCCCTAACTCATTTTATGAGGCCAGTATCATCCTGATACCAAAGCCTGGCAGAGACACAACAAAAAAAAAAGAGAATTTTAGACCAATATCCCTGATGAACATCAATGCAAAAATCCTCAATAAAATACTGGCAAACCAAATCCAGTAGCACATCAAAAAGCTTATCCACCATGATCAAGTGGGCTTCATCCCTGGGATGCAAGGCTGGTTCAACATACGAAAATCAATAAATGTAATCCAGCATATAAACAGAACCAAAGACAAAAACCACATGATTATCTCAATAGATGCAGAAAAGGACTTTGACAAAATTCAACAGCCCTTCATGCTAAAAACTCTCAATAAATTAGGTATTGATGGGACATATCTCAAAATAATAAGAGCTATCTATGACAAACTCACTGCCGATATCATACTGAATGGACAAAAACTGGAAGCATTCCCTTTGAAAACTGGCACAAGACAGGGATGCCCTCTCTCACCACTCTTATTCAACATAGTGTTGGAAGTACTGGCCAGGGCAATCAGGCAGGAGAAAGAAATAAAGGGTATTTGATTAGGAAAAGAGGAAGTCAAATTGTCCCTGTTTGCAGATGACGTGATTGTATATCCAGAAACCCCGTTGTCTCAGCCCAAAATCTCCTTAAGCTGATAAGCAACTTCAGCAAAGTCTCAGGATACAAAATCAATGTGCAAAAATCACAAGCATTCTTATACACCAATAACAGACAAACAGAGAGCCAAATCATGAGTGAACTCCCATTCACAATTGCTTCAAAGAGAACAAAATATCTAGGAATCCAACTTACAAGGGATGTGAAGGACCTCTTCAAGGAGAACTACAAACCACTGCTCAATGAAATAAAAGAGGATGCAAACAAATGGAAGAACATTCCATGCTCATGGATAGGAAGAATCAATATTGTGAAAATGGCCCTACTGCCCAAGGTAATTTATAGATTCAATGCCATCCCCACCAAGCTACCAATGACTTTCTTCACAGAATTGGAAAAAACTGCTTTCAAGTTCATATGGAACCAAGAAAGAGCCCGCATTGCCAACTCAATCCTAAGCCAAAAGAACGAAGCTGGAGGCATCACACTACCTTACTTCAAACTATACTACAAGGCTACAGTAACCCAAACAGCATGGTACTGGTACCAAAACAGATATATAGACCAATGGAACAGAACAGAGCCCGCAGAAATAATACCACACATCTACAACTATGTGATCTTTGACAAACCTGACAAAAAAAAGAAATCGGGAAAGGAGTCCCTATTTAACAAATCGTGCTGGGAAAATTGGCTAGCCATATGTAGAAAGCTGAAACTGGATCCCTTCCTTACACCTTATGCAAAAATTAATTCAAGATGGATTAAAGACTTAAATGTTAGACCTAAAACCATAAAAACCCTAGAATAAAACCTAGGCAATACCACTCAGGACATAGGCACGGGCAAGGACTTCATGTCTAAAACACCAAAAGTAATGGCAACAAAAGCCAAAATTGACAAATGGGATCTAATTAAACTAAAGAGCTTCTGCACAGCAAAAGAAACTACCATCAGAGTGAACAGGCAACGTACAGAATGGGTGGAGATTTTTGCAATCTACTCATCTGACAGAGGGCTAATATCCAGAATCTACAAAGAACTCAAACAAATTTACAAGAAAAAAACAAACAACCCCATAAACAAGTGGGCAAAGGATATGAACAGACACTTCTCAAAACAAGACATTTATGCAGCCAACAGACACATGAAAAAATGCTCATCATCACTGGCCATCAGAGAAATGCAAATCAAAACCACAATGAGATACCATCTCACACCAGTTAGAATGGTGATCATTAAAAAGTCAGGAAACAACAGGTGCTGGAGAGGATGTGGAGGAATAGGAACACTTACAGTGTTGGTGGGACTGTAAACTGGTTCAACCATTGTGGAAGTCAGTGTGGCGATTCCTCTGGGATCTAGAACTAGGAATACCATTTGACCCAGCCATCCCATTACTGGGTATATACCCAAAGGACTATAAATCATGCTGCTATAAAGACACATGCACACGTATGTTTATTGCGACATTATTCACAATAGCAAAGACTTGGAACCAACCCAAATGTCCATCAATGATAGACTAGATTAAGAAATTGTGGCACATATACACCATGGAATACTATGCAGCCATAAAAAAGGATGAGTTCATGTCCTTTGTAGGGACATGGATGAAGTTGGAAACCATCATTCTCAGCAAACTATCGCAGGGATAAAAAACCAAACACCACATGTTCTCGCTCATAGGTGGGAACTGAACAATGAGAACACTTGGACACAAGAAGGGGGACATCACACTGGCCAGTTGTGGGGTGGGGGGAGGGGGAGGGATACCATTAGGAGATACACCTAATGTAAATGACCAGTTAATGGGTGCAGCACACCAACATGGCACATGTATACATATGTAACAAACCTGCACATTATGCACATGTATGCTAAAACTTAAAGTATAATAATAATAAAAAAAATTTTACTCCACCTGAAATTTAAAATTAAATTAGCAATTAATTATATGTGTTTAGTTTTCAAATAGCTATTTGTTTAAGAACTATTTTGTGTGAAACACCATCTTAATTACACACTCAATTTTTCTAAATACTAGAGTGTATTTTGGTATATTTTATCATGTTGCATTAATCTTGGTGCCAACTATTTTACTAGCATGATGGAATTTCAATTAAAATAATGTTATGATGGCTTTTAATATATAGGAGTATAAATCCTCCTTTTTATTTTTTGACATTTTCTTAATTTGTGTTACAAATTAAATTTGGGATAGTTTTAAAATTTCTTGTCCTGCTGTATTTCTATTAGATGTGCAATAATCTTATAAATTGATTTAGGGAGAATACTATCCTTATGATAAAGTTTGTTTCCACTCAGCAGTATGATCTGTTTATTTGTTCAAGTCTTCTTTTGCCTCTTTGTAATTTGTTTTCTTTATTTGGGTTCTGTATATTTATTTCTAAATATGCTTTAATTCCTTGGGGCTATTATGAATTGGTCATTTTTTTTTCCATTATACACTTCTAATTTGAATCTCCACATACCTACCCACCCATGCCTGAGGCCCAAGAATAATTCTAAACTCTTTCCTGTCTACCCAGTCTTCATGTTCTGCAGACTCTGCTCCCTCCTCTCCTCTCCACCCCACTGCCACTGACTTCATTCAAGCTCTGAACGCCTGCTGACTAGACGATTCCACATTCTTTCACACTGGTCTCCCTAGATCCAAAGTAATTTCACTCTATCTTACACTTCAACAATGAGTGATTTTTCTAAAATTCAAATGTTATCATATGTCTCTTCAAACTCTTCACCGTTTCGCCATTGACTGTTACCAGATTTTTAGGCATAGATGATCTGATGGTCAGGTCCTTGTCTCCATCATCTCCCACCCCAGTCTCACTTACCACTAAGCTCCAGTCTCCAGACTGCTCAGTTTCATTTACACACCAGCAATGAGGCCTTCAGACTTCACATGCACCCTTTCCTCAGCCAGCATGTCATCCCCCTTGCTGCTGTCCACCTGGAAAACACCCGCCTTCTCATCTTTTAAGTCTCAAATAAACAGTGCCTCCTCAACAAAGATATTCCTATGTTTCTCTTCCTACTCACAGAGTAACCCACACCTCCTACCTTTTGGCTTCCATATCACTGTGCCTATTTCTGTCACAGTACCTGTTACATGACAGTACTCTGTTCCCTGCATATCTGCTTTCCCTTACCAGAGTGAACATCATACTCTTCACATAATTGATGGTGGCTGCAATATGTAACTTCCAAATTTTAATGGTTTAACACAATGAAGGTCTATGGTTCTCCACAACAGCTTGAGTCCAAGTGGTGATTTAAAAACTCAGCTTCCCCTCTGCTTCATGATGCTGCCATTTTAGATATATGGGCTGCCTGACTTCCACAGAGAGGAAAGAGAGGCTATGAGGGCCTCACAGCTGCATCTATGGCCAAGCCTTGACATCTTTCTGTCCAGATTTCATTGACCAAATCTCTCAACAGGTGCTAGCCAGACATCCCAGAAAGCTGGAAAGGGTGTCTTCCTTTCTGCCTAGGAAAATGAAATGGAAGTAGTAAGCAGCAAGCCAGTGTCTGCCACATCTATCCAGGAGAAAGAACTCTATCCTCTGTTAGTTTTAGTATTGCCAGCATCTGCTGTAGTACTTGACACTCAGATAGTGGGACTGGCTGAGGTTCTGTGGACAGGAAATGAAAACACATACCCAAAATAGGTATCTAATCCTGTCAAAAATGAATTGTTGCCCATTCAAGAATGGGTGTAGAGCTGGCTCTTTCACCATCATTTGTTGGAGTTTGGGTTTTCAGGCTTGTTCTGGGATACAGAGTTGTTTTCAGGCTACCTTGTTGCCATTTGAGAGTCCAGCAACACTTTCTTCCAGGACCCAAATATCCTGGAGGAACTTAGAGCTTTGACCAGACCATCAATGGAGCCATCATAAAAGCTTAACTCAACCTTGATCCCAGAGGTTTCTCCGATGCCCACTAAAGAAAATTCCCAGGGAATCCAGAGTCCTCTCATCCCATCTGCTCAGAAACGTTAATAAAGAATCTTAGTAAATTGATTCTCAACCCTAGTACCAAATTATTTTCCCAGTTACCGGAAGGTCTACCCCAGCAACAGGACCAAAGAGAAAAGATCTTCAGGAGGTCAGAGGTGGCTTGCCTTACAGGAGGGGAGGAGTAAGAACATTTTATTTGTGAGGAACGAAAGGATGGCAAAACTCAGATACCTTCTACTCAACAGATTTGTTTGTCTTGAAAGAGAACTAAGAGACACGGCTCAAAGGAGTTCAGAATGAATCAAGAAATGAACCATTCAAATGTGGCTGTAGTTATTGCGTTTATTGTAGACAGGATCCTTCTGGGAATGCTAGAATGGGGAATTATTACACAGAGCTGATTCAGCTATAAACCTTATTCTTGTGCTTTTCTTTCTTACTGGTGATTTTATGCAGCAGATTGAGAAAGCTACTCCATGCTAGAATAAACTGTATACCAATAATTTTGATAACCTGTGATGAGTTCTGCTTTTGTTTTTCTTTCTTCTTCTTTCCTTCTTTGTAAGTAAGGAAGCATCTTACTTTGATACCAGTAATTTTTAAGGAATCTGTGTAGTTTGAATGTATTTGAATAACTCAAATATACTTTAGTTCTACTTTTTTATTTGACCCAAAGAAGCACCAATAGATCTTAAGTATTTCCATGTGTTTTAGAAACCTGAAGTCAGTGAGATGAAATATACAGAACATAAAGGGTATTGAGACAGTAGCAATTGTAGAGGACGTGACTGGTGGGGACACAGGGAAGCTCATGCAAGGAATGCCGAACTCTTTATACCTAATATAAAGAATTTGAGGCAAGGTAACTTGTAGGGGAAAGATTATAAAGGAAACATTGGGTAGTTTGGCTAAAGCATAATAATTTGATAACTAAGTTTCATGGTTTTCAAAAATTTGAATTGCAATAAAAGAAAATTTTGATGTGCTAATTTTCAGCAGCAAATACATGCATGTATGAAGAAACTTACTAAAAATGACATATTTGAATACCTTTAAGAAGAAGAGTGACTGGGGTTCACTGTAGTCTATTTGCTACCAAATAGTTTTTCATCTCTTTGTGGGACGGCACCACAGTGGGGTCTTGTGCACTCTGTCCTTATGACGGAGTACAAGTGGCTCACCTGACTTTCTGACTTGTGTCAGATCCAGCTTATGATGGACATTTCTGGCTGTATGGTCACTTGATAATCCATGATCAGAAACTCTGTCTCCACCAGAGCCCAGTGGCATGCCTGTAGTTGTGTTTTGAAAGTTGAATTGCAGATGCAAATGGCAATGGCATGGCCTTGTTACCAAGGCCAAGGGGGTCTATGTTGTTATTTTCCTTTTGGGGTCTGCCATAAGCCCCACAACCATCTTTTCCTATCATATATACCTCTAGCATCTCGGTTTTCCAGGTCCTACAGCCCAAGCAGCAGGGCCTCTTGCATAGTCTAGGTGTATTATAGAGAGCTCTCCTACAGTGAGTCCCATGTAAAGCTGGCAGCCTTTCATAGCACTTGATGCATGGTCCAGAGAAATAGTCCTAGGTATGGCGTGTATGCAACGGAGCCTATTAGGAGTTGTGTTTCCTTCTTTGAAGCTGGAAGTGTGAGACATAATATTTCTTTTTACTTGGAAAGATGTGTTCTGGTAAACATGAACCACTAAATTTCCAAAATATTATAATGCAGCCAGCCCTAAGTCATTGTAGGCTTTATCTCCTGCATGTATCTGACTAAGGCCTCCATAAACCTTGCTGCTTCCTACTCCCCTAGTCCAATAAGCAGAAAGTCAAAGATATAATGGATAAGTGTGATCATCTTTAGGGTGTCCAGATGGCCCAAAACTGATTGGCCTATAGAATAGAGACTGAGAGATTGAAATGGAATCCTAGGCCATGTACATGATCTTCTTATACTAAAGGGAAATTTTAAGCACAAAATTCAAGATGGCGTTGATTCTCAGATGGGGACAGGAAAAGGTATGGCTGGAGAATACACAGCTTCAGGTGCACTGTGTTTTTCTGTTCCTCTAGGCTAGTTCTGAGAATATGACTGCTTATTACATTATTCTTAAACCTTGTAGTATGTGTGAAATGTTTTATGAAAAAATTTTGAAGTATTAAAAATGATTTTAATTTTAAAAAGAAAGTGACAGGTAAGAGAAAAAGGGGTAGCCAGAGGGATGTCCAGGTTGAGGGAAGGAACTCTTTATGATGAGAGAAATGACCACATTATAGGATAAATGGGGAGGACAGAGAAAATAAAACATGCTGGAAGGGACTTCATCAAGGTTAGGAACAGTAGATAAGTCAAATCTGAATCAAGAAAAAGATAAGGACAGATGCAAATATAGGTGATTTTGTCCATGTGAAGGACAGGAGATTGAGAAATGGGGGTTCTTGTTTCTCTGTGAGTAAGGACAAGGTCATCCTCTGAAAGTAGTTAGACAGTAGCAATTGCAGAGGACGTGGCTGGTGGGGACACAGGGAAGCTCGTGCAAGGAATGTGGAGCTCAACCAGGAGCCCCGCTGAGTTCCTGCAGTCATGGCCATCATGTGCTCCTCCAGCGGAATTCAGAAGCCCAGGGTGTTAATAGTGGAGAAAATCAATGATTAGGTAAATCCAAGATTGGGGAGTTTCAGGGAAGATGTGGTGGGAGTTTCAGGGAAGATGTGGTGGACAGACAAGGAAGTAAGGATATTGACAATGCAAGCAGCTTGGTGTTTGGGAAGAGGCTGGACAGAAGAGGAAAGGAAATCAGGAAGATACAATGTATTGAGGTGATAAGGGAAGAAAAGCAGGTAAAAGGAAGCCAGGGTGGAAGGCAAAATTGAGCAGTAACGCGAAAGCACAAGGCCTGGCCCATGTTGGCCATAAGGTGGCACCGTTAGTCCAGTGTGGCAGGCAAACCTCTTGTTTGCTGGTAGGTGCAGTGAGGGCAGAACCCTGCTGCTATGTCCCCCAAGTCTAGCCTAGCATCTGATACTGTGGACAAAAAAAGTCAGGTATCTAGAAGAGTGTAGATAATCATATTAAGTGACTGGTGTATACAATGTAAAATAACAGAGATGGAGCAATTTGGTGAAAGAATATGCAGGCAGTGAACATGACGAAGGACAAATAGAGGGCAGCGTGAGAAAGCAACGCGCTTGAGCTGCAGATGTGAAGTGACTTTAGACAGGTCTTCCAAACATTGAACTGATTACCAGAAAAATGGTCAATTATCTCACTGCAAAGGCTACCACACAGAACATACATAACTTTTCTAGACTGCCCTTGTGAGGTGCTCTTGCTAACCAGAATCAAGTTGCCTGAAGATTTTGTACTGACAACCGTATTTTTATTTTGTTTTATTTTGTTCTGTTTTATTTTATTTATTTTATTTTATTTTATTTTATTTTATTTTATTTTGAGACAGAGTCTCACTCTGTCAGCCAAGCTGGAGTGCAGTGTTTCAATCTCGGCTCACTGTAACCTCTGCCTCCCAGGTTCTAGCGATTCCCCTGCCTTAGCCTCCCAAGTAGCTGGAATTAAAAGTGCGTGCCACCATGCCCAGCTAGTTTTTGTATTTTCAGTAGAGATGGGGTTTCACCATGTTGGCCAGGCTGGTCTCGAACTCCTGACCTCAAGTGATCCATCCATCTCGGCTTCCCAAAGTGCTGGGATTACAGGCGTGAGCCACCGTGCCCAGTCCAGACAATTGTATTTTTAAATGTTCATTCCAGATTTTTGTTAAAAGCACTTTTGTCAAGGTGACAGTGTGTCTGTAAAGATGTTCTAGTCATTGTGATAGGTACAGAGTCATCTTCTTGATACCCCCAAGATAAACATGAATATATAGAATCCCAGACTTACTTGTGAAGCACATTATTAATGTGCCTATTAGTCTTTTCGTGCACATAAAGCAAGCCTGGACGGTCAGTAGACCTTTCAATTCAGAAGAAATCAAAACCACAGGCAATATAATTGAGCTAACTATGCAACATAAGGCTCTTCCCCTTGCTTTAATTCTTCTAAACATCTTGAAAGTAGTTGTTTCCTTGCTAATTAACTGACCTATCGAAAGTTATAGATACAGATTATTATTTTATTTTCCAGCAAACATTTATGAAGCACCTTCTAAGAGCAAAGCTCTGTGCTGGGGGCTGTGGAAGAAAATGATTATCAGCTAACATGCTTCTGCCTCAAGGAGCACACGGGTTTAAAGAAAAATGAAATATGTGCACAAAGAGCTATATAACAAGTCAGAGTGCAACAAGGGCTCAATCTCGGCTCAGTGGTTCAATCTAAGAATGCTGTCAATTTAAATTCCTTCTCCAAACTTCAAAGATAACACTCCGTGGAATTAATATAACACTCATATGTTGTTGGTGGCATTACAAACGATGCACACTTTTTTGGAAGCACTAATTTGGCAACATGCATCAAAGGAAGTAGAAGTGTTCTAAGTTCCAACATTGTCCTCTCGGGCTAACCTGAGGGCCCAAGTCCTGCTGGAATGGATCCTGGAAGGGTCCAGGCAGAAAATCGAGTCCGAGGCCCTGGGGAAATTCACCTTCATGAGAAATATCATCACAGGGCTCGAAACCATGAAGAGAGGTATGATAAACCCCATGAAGTGAGATGTTAGTGGAGGAATCAGGTGATGGCACTCACTGTAAAATCTTTTGACATTGATAGGTGTTTTTGAAAAGTTTCAGAGTAAGACATAGGAGGAAAAAAGCTATCCCAATACGATCTTCCTGATGCTAATGTTGAAAAAGAAAAATTGAGAAGACTTTCCGGGAGAGGTCGATTAGGGACCTAGAGAGCAGCAGTGGCCCTTTCAGAACCAGAAGTAGGGCAGCCAGGCACACATCGGCCAGCAGCCGGCACCCTGCATCTGCTCCTCCTAAACTCTACGATGGCCTGACATGCCAGATTTATTTCCATGGGCCAGGATACAATGGGAGAAACATCTTATTGTTATACTACTCCACTCAACTTTAAGGAACCAGTAAAAATATATCATATAAAAAGTCTTATTTTAAAAATATGTTTCATTATTTCAAAAATGATAACTACTGCATATTATACTGTTAAAAAAAAAAAACAAATGCAGGCCCCAGCATGGTGTGTGCACTATGTACATAACCATGGAAAAGAACATTTAGAGAATGATTGCAAGAGAAAAGACAGCAAAGATTGTGCTTGGGTGATGGTATTATGGGTAATTTCTCTATTCCTTATTTTCTAAATTTTATGTAATATTATTATGGCAATTGTACTTTTACAATGAATATCAAGAAATGGAAAAAAATTACTTCTTTCCCTGAAGATACAAACGCATTTTATTGGAGCACAAGAGAAAATTCATTATTTTCATTTAAGTCAGGTAAGTGTGATGAGTCAGCACAAGCAAGTTGTGGGACTTTTCAAACAACCTAAACTTGTGCAGAGACTGGATAAATCCACCTTGGGGTACACCTGCTCTCCCTCATGAGAAGCCTGGCCTGTGAGCCAACACAACCAATGGGAGTAACAATCATTCTGCAGAAAATGGGGCCAAATTCCAGACTGGCAAGTCAGAAGGCTCCATGAAAGGGCATTTGATCTGCACCTTGAAGGAAGAACAGAATGTCAGCAGGCATTAGAAGTCCAAGGTGGAAAGTGCAGTCTCTCTAAATAACAGACAAGAATTTTGACTAGTGCAGAGGCAGAAAGTATCCCATTTGCATGGAGATCTGTAGTGAGATACGAGCCAGTAAGATGGGAGGCAGGTGGAGCCAGGTCAATTGTCCTGCAGTGGGGGGAGGGGACACCTGTGAGTGACATATTTCAAGGGCAATAACATGGGAAAATCCTAACCGCCCCATGTGATGAAACTTATCAAATTTTCTAGAAGTGCCACCCCACTCCCAGGACCTTGCAGTGGCTTCTATCCTGGTGACTGGACCTCCAGCTCTCATTTCAGAGGGAAGGCAGCCTTTCTGGTAGCTTGCCTCCCTTGATATGATCTTCCATAACTCCCATTTACAAATAAATTTCAGACATTCCCTGAGTCAAGTACAGAAGCTTCAGGATATTTACAGCCAGTGGGTACTTATACTGAAGTATTTTAATCTCCTTGAATGCGCATAGCAAATAAAAAACAAACCAGAACAGCTACACATTGAATGGGGCAGGGGAGAATAGAAGATTCATTAAATACAAGCAGATCTCTATGTGTTAGCAATGAGTAGATATAGCAACACATTTTTAAAATGTGAAATTATACATGCTTTCTTTGAAAAAATATCTTGATTTGAAAAAAATTTCTTATTTTGATACTAGCGGGAAAGAAATCATCTGATCAATTAGAGGTGACCTGAAAGTGTGACACTTCCTTTTCCACATCTCTGCCTCTGTCTCACTCATGTAGAGACCTTATATAATGGAAACCAGGAGATTTGGCCTTTCATGGAAATCAGTCATCACTTACCTGAGACCTTCCTTTTTCCTTATTTTCCTCTATTCCTTCCCTGTCTCCTGTCCTTGCCCTCAGCTCGCTCCCTTCTACCTCTATTGAACACAAAGTATGCCGAGTACTTGTTCTTACTCTTCATTGCCTTACAATCTTGGCAGAGAGGCCAACAGGTCAATGAGTTACTACAGTAAATGCAATTAAGAGCAACGATAATGGAGGGTTAATAACAAGTAATGAGAGCAACCAAACACACAGCTATGAGGAGTGGGGCGGGTATTCTGGAAAAGCCTCCAAGGGATGGTACCCGACCTGAGAGAAGAAGGGCGGGTGGGAGTGAAGCAGGGCCAGCCGCTGGGACAGGCATCCAGGAACCTCTTTGAGTTTGTTTACACACATTTCTAGCCCAGGCCACCTGCAAGCCACCTAAGGCTAAGGTTTTGCTTTTGCTTTCTGAACCAAGTATCTTTCACTTTCCTTCTTCAACAACATGCTCTTCCTCTACTTTCACAAACAAATTCAAACCTAAGACTGTCATTCCAGAATACCACTGGCAATGAACCACCAAGTTTGCCTTACCAATTTTCCCTTATTCATATTGACTGTGTCTCCATTACACACAGAAAAAGCCTGGAGAGCAATTGCCCTTTACAATAGAAGTAATGCCATTTTCATGGTTCCCTCCAACCAGAATCTCTAGAGAAAGTTCAGGTTTGCCAAGATGTCTGGAAAAGAGCACCCAGAGTGGGCCAAATTTTGACTGTTGTCTTCAGAAAATTATGGATAATTTTTACTGCTCAATGGCCTAGCAAAATCCCCAAATATAATGCCCATTTTGATACCATAAAATGTCCTGTAACACCAAAATGCTTGGTAAGCCTGTTTTCAACAAAAGGATAAAACTTAGCTATTTGTCAAATAAGTTCTTTGAAGCCACAAATGTTGCTTATTATTTTAGAAATTTCTACAGTTGGTGATAATCTGACTTGTAAAGTCATTTCTCAGTGGATTTCACCTAATGGAAATATAAATGCTTTGATGACTGAGTACTTTGATTGACCAAAGAGGAGAATTGATGTAATTACAAACCCACTTGTTCTTTGACATCAGATGTTGTTACAACAAGAGAAGTCACTGCCTCAGAGAGTTTCAAAATATTATAATTTTGTTGAGGCTTATTCCTTGCAAGGTTCAAAGATAAGTCCTTTCCATACTTTATTTTACTTAATCCTAATAGCAATTTATAAGATGCATAATATTGTTTTACGGATTAGGAAATTGAGATTTAGAAAAATTAAATAACTTGCTCGGGGTGAAAACCGAGGCTTGATGAAGCCGAGATTGAAACCCAGATGTGTCTAACTTCACAGCCTCCACTGCTGAGATATACTTTGTCTTCTCACTGGAAGCTGTAAGAGCAGCATCTGGTGATGTGTGAAAGAAATCGTTAAAGGGTGAAGGCAAAATCAAAGGCTATAGAAAATCTAACATAGAGACACATAAGACCTAGTCATCTGTATTTCTGGCATGTATCCTACTTTTGAACAATCTGTCATTTGTTTGTTGCAATTAACTCTGAGTTGTAGCCTGTCATGCTATTTCCTAAAATAAACAGGTACAAGGTTGAGAATGTTTGCACTGGAATTACATATTCACATCCTCAAACAGGCTAGAAAATAAAACCACACTTTATGACTCAAACTGTCATCGGATGAGCTCATGTGTGGGGGACATGGTGGATGTTCCCAGCACACCAAGTAAGCGCTTGGTTACTTAGTAAGTCAGAATGATAATACCCATAATATTGCTGCAATTATTATACATTCTCACCACTGTCACACTGCTTAATTTGTGAAGTTTTGTTTTGTTGCTTTCCTTTAAACACAGATCTTCTTGGGCTATTGTATGTAAAATTCTTTTAAGGTCAGGCGGAAGGGAGTGGGATGGGGAAGTAGAAGAAAGGAGTTGGTATAATTATTTCTGTTTAATAAAGAGCTAAGTTACTCACGTGTTTAAAAAGGCAAGCAGCATTCAGTGAGATTTTAACCTAAGGTGAAATCCAATCTCTTTGGGTACATGTTCTGGACCTTTCTAATTAAATGAGTGGGAAAATGTTTTTTTCCAACTACTGGGCTTGAGATAGAGCCAAAGAAAACAATTTATACAGCATTCAAAAAAAAAAAAAAAGTCTAGCAATATTAAGGCTTGAGAAACAAGAAGGCCTTGGGTTAAATTGAAATGCCAACTTGCCAGCCCAGAGCTCAGCTTGACAAATTAAAATGTGAAGTCTCCCTTTAAACCCTGAAGCCTCAGCATCAGCGCGTATCGACTGCACCTGGCTTTGGGTATTGAAGCCGGTGCTTCCCTCCTTACAGGCATGTGGTCAATTCTCTGTGGCATTTCCTTGGAAAATCACAACATGATCCTTAGTCTCAGTTCCTCATCTGTAAAATGAGAGAATTAGACTGACAAGAATTAGCTCTAAGGATTTGTCTAGAGTTAATGGTTCCTTTTTTTTTTTTTTTTTTTTTTTGAGACGGAGTCTCACACTGTTGCCGGTGCTGGGGTGCAATGGTGCCACTGCAACCTCCACCTCTCTGGTTCACATGATTCTCCTGCCTCAGCCTTCCAAGTAGCAGGGATTACAGGAACACACCACCACACCCAGCTAATTTTTTGTATTTTTAGTAGAGACTGGGTTTCACTATGTTGGCCAGACTGGTCTCAAACTCCTAACCTCGTGATCCACCCACCTCGGCCTCCCAAAGTGCTGGGATTACAGGCGTGAGCCACCGTGCCTGGCCTAATTGTTAATTCTTAATCCAATATTACTTCGCTTTGGGATCTAGAATAGTCTGCTGGCAACCTGTGGCATAATAATAAATATTTATTTAATCTTTGTCCCCATTTCCTGACAAAGAGACCCTGTAATTTCCTAAGCAATGGGGGTGACAGGGGAATCGTACACAGAGCTCATAAATCCCTTGGAATTTCCTGGGTGATAGGAGCATCCTTTGTTTTAATGAAGTGACTCTTGGTGGGCTTCTGGATAGCTTTAGAATGAAAGCTGGTTACTAGAAAGACCAAACCTTGGTTAGAAACCTAGAACTTCCAGCCCCACTCTTCCGAAACTCTAGGTAGGGGAGAGAGGATGGAGATTGAGTTAATAATAAACCATGCATGTGTGATGAAATCTCCATAAAACCCCTTAATGATGACGTCCAGAGAGTTTCCGGGCAGGTAATGCTGCCACCATGCCAAGAGGGTGATGCACCCTAACCACAAGACAGACACCCCAGAACTCACTGTGTGAAACTCTTCATCCAGCTGTTCATCAGTATCCTTCATAACATCCTTTCCAATATGCTAATATATGTAAGTAAAGTGTTTCCCTGAGTTCTGTGAGCCATCATAGCTAATTATTAAAACTGAGGAGGGAACTGTGGGAACCGCCTGAGTTTACAGCTGGTCGAACAGTCCAGCTGATCTGATCTTGGTCTGGGACTTGCACTTGGCATCTGAAGTGGGGGCAGCCTTGTGGGACTCAGCTCTCGCTTTCTGGGTTCTGATGCTAACTCCAGGTGGTGTCAGAATTGAATTAAATTGTAGAACACCAGTTGGTGTCCAGACAGTTAGAGAATTGGTTGTTGGTGTGAGGGGGGCAAAAAAACCCCCACTGTGCTGGGTGCGGTGGCTCACACCAGTAATTCCAGCACTTTGAAAGGCCAGCGTGGGTGGATCACTTGAGGCCAGGAGTTCGAGACCAGCCTGGCCAACATGGCGAAACCCTGCCTCTACAAAAAATAGAAAAATTAGCTGGGCCTGGTGGTGGGTGCTTGTAATCCCAGCTACTCAGAAGACTGAGGCACAAGAATGGCTTGAACCCAGGAGGTGGAGGTTTTAGTGAGCCGAGATCACGCCACTGCACTCCAAACCCCAAAATTCCCACTCATTTGGTATCATAAGTGTTCTGGGGGTAGAAACAGATTTTAGTACAACCCAACATACATTTATTATGTATTATGTGTGTATAAAATACATAATATATTTTATTGAGTATTATTATGTTAAACTCATCTGCATACAAAATCAAGCAATTGTATTCATAATGCAGATACTATAACGTTTAAATTATTTCTAGTGCATGAGAACAGTTTTTGGAGAATGTGGATCATGATGTCGTTTTGACTGTGTGGATAATAAAAAAAAACTCTTATGTAATACAATCGACTACACTTATCATTACATAACACTAGTTCTTGCAGGAGTGAGTTTTTCTCTTTTTACTAGCAGTATTATTTCTGAATTGAAAGGGATAAAATATAAAGATTCCAACTCATCTTACTTCACTGAGGACTTGGAGTGAGTTGAGTCATCATGGGCAAGGTAGATAACATGAAAGCACACTTTCTGTGTAGCTCCTTCCATTTTCTACATTCAGGGCAAAAATTACTTGGTAGGCACAGTTAGATCTCAAGGTGTCCAAAGTGCTGACTTTTCTTCCAGAAGTGGTGCTAGCAATTGATCACTTATTATTTATTTTTCAAAATCGCATAGTAAGAATTTGTAACAGGTTGTAGTCAACAAACTGCCTGCACATAAGAATTACTTGGGAAGTTTGCTAAAAATTCAGACTCAAGAATCACTCCTTAATCCTGCTGTCTCAAAATTTCAAGGAATCTGCATTTTCAAGGATGATCTATGTGAGCTTTATAAAACATACCACTTGAATGAAAACTAGCATTTGGAGATGTCTGGGAAAACAACACACATATACCAAGTGTTTTAAAGTAGCTGCACAACTCAAATCTAAAAGTTAATGACTATTGCAAGTTATTTATTCAACAAATATTCCCTGTGTGCCAGTATGTGCCAAACATCCTTCTAAAGGTGGGGATTACTGTAATAAACAAAACAAACAAAAGCTTTGCCTTTTCACAGGGGAAACATACAAAAATAAGTAAAGAGATAATTAAAATAGATGCAAGTTATCACAAAGGATATATTATGAAGGTAAGAAAAGGCATAGAGAAATGCTTTGGGTGAGATGATGAGAAAAATCCTCACCTAGGAGTTAACATTTAAGTAAATGACATGAAGAAGTCAAGCACATAATTGTTCAGACAGTGCAAACAGCGTGTGCAAAATCCTGTGGCTGAACCAAGATTTGAGTTTTGAAACTTGAGTCTTTGAAATTTGGTTTGTTGAAACCAAGGGAGAGTGTGAGGTGAAGTGTAGTGAGCAAAGGACTAGTACCAACGCCGGGCTGCAGAGAACATGGTCTGATCTCAGAGGACCTATGGATATGATAAGGGATTAGGACTTTATTCTAATTGCTATGAGAGGATGCTGATGAGAGTTTTAAGCTGAAAATGATATAATACAAACCACTTTTAAGAAGAATGCTGATGGCTCACACCTGTAATCCTAGCACTTTGGGAGGCCAAGGTGGGTGGATCACCTGAGGTCAGGAGTTTGAGACCAGCCTGACCAACATGGTGAAACCCCGTCTCTACTAAAAATAGAAAAATTAGCCAGGTGTGGTGGCAGATGCCTGTAATCTTAGCTACTTGGGAGGCTGAGGCAGGAGAATCGCTTGAACCCTGGAGGTGGAGGTTGCAGTGAACCAAGATCACACCATTGCACTCCAGCCTGGGCAACAAGGATGAAACTCCGTCTCAAAAAAAATAAATAAATAAATAAAATAAAATAAAATAAAATAAATAAAGAAGAAGAAGAAGAATGAATGAATGGAGAATGGGTTAGCTAGAGACCAGAGGAAAAGCTGGGCCTAAAATTCTCATGTTCTTACGTAGAATTCAAGCGTACAATTTTACAAAGGGTTCTGGTACACAAAAAAAGATTGCAAATGCTTGATGTGTACTGAGGAGATAGCAAAGACTATGTTTTAATAAAAAGATACTTTTCTTCTTAAATTACATATAAAATATTGTCTATTAATATTTATTAAAACTGTATTTTGTCAGAAACCACCTATTTTTAATCAGAGAAAGCAAAGTGAAAATATAATTTATACAAATTATATATTTTCATAAATCATTTCTTTTTGTTCAAAGAAAGGAAAGTGTTTATTACAAGATGAATAGGACAACAAAACACATTATGGCAAAGAGAAAAAGAGATATTAAAAACTGGGCAGTTAAAATCAAATTCAATAGTGGAAAGATAGAATTAAGATATTCAAGTAGGCTGGGCACAGTGGCTCACGCCTGTAATCCCAACACTTTGGTAAGCCGAGGTGGGCGGATCACGAGGTCAGGAGATCGAGACCATCCTGGCCAACATGGTGAAACCCCTGTCTCTACTGAAAATACAAAAATTAGCCGGATGTGGTGGCAGACACCTGTAATCCCAGCTACTCAGGAGGGTGTGGCAGGAAAATCACGTGAACCCAGGAGGCGGAAGTTGCAGTGAGCCAAGATTGTGCCACTGCGCTCCAGCCTGAGTGACAGAGCGAGACTCCATCTCAAATAAAATAAAATAAAATAAATAAAGGTTCAAGTAGTGTTTTCTAGCCAACTTATCCTGCTTGGTATGCATATTGACCAAAGCATTTTGCTAGCTACTTAAGGCTTCATTTCTCTCTGAAAGGGCTATTTGAGCTCAAAAATAGTACTTTTTTAAAAAAAAAAAAAAAAAAGATGGATTGATGGATAAATAGAGGTATATATAAATTTACAGATATGTCATAAAGAAAAAATATCAGTTAGAATTTTCTGGGTAGCTAGTATATGGTCATTTCCATAGACTTCTTTTTTTTCTGTATTATTCAAATTTTTTGCAGTAAAAGGCAGGGGAAAATATGTAGAGATCTCAAATCTCTACATAATACAGTATGAAGTGTCTCTATTTTAGAAAAACAGGTATGTCTCAGGCACATTTAGTATTTACTAAACTAAATACTAGGTTTAATTGAAATTTACCCAATATACATATTTCTTTTTAGTATTTATCAAGAAATAATTGGAATGATGGAGACTGCATTTTAGCAAAATCTTTACATGGAAAATAGCCTTCAAATAAAATGTTACTTTTTTTGCTGAAGAAACAAAAAACTTTGGTAAAAATAATTTCAGGAAGAGCTAGGTGTTTACTTTCTGTAGGTTTTTTTTTTTTTTTTTTTTAGATGGAGTCTTGTTCTGTCACCCAGGCTGGAGTGCAGTGGCACAATCTCAGATCACTGGAAGCTCTGCCTCCCAGGTTCATGCCATTCTCCTGCCTCAGCCTCCCAAGTAGCTGGGACTACAGGCACCCGCCACCACGCCTAACTAATTTTCTTGTATTTTTAGTAGACAGGGTTTCACCGTGTTAGCCAGGATGGTCTTGATCTCCTGACCTTGTGATTTTTCAAGGAAATAGCTGAGTGCATTGCTTTTTTAAAATTTTTAATTGAATATAATAGAAAATTATATAAAAGGGAGAATGAATATCCAGAGATGAACACTGATAACGCATAGATATATGTTATATTTTTTAAAGAAAAACAAGCAGGAGGCCATTAGCCTGAGACTATCTTCATACTTTGAGTTCCTACTTAACGAACTACGACCTAACTTAGTACATAAGCTAGCAGAAACCTAACTTACTGGTATATTTTTTGTAACAAATAGCCAGATTCCAGCCAGTCACAGGCAGCAAATTCATCCCACCATGCACAAATAAGGCAAATGTCCAGCTATAGCCAACCAGGTGATTTCTCTATTTTGTTTCTGTGTGCAGCCCATAAAAGGTCACTGCTCATGCTGCTTGGCAGAGTTCTCCAAACCTCTCCCAGTTCTGAGTGCTGTCTGATTCGTGAATTGTTCCTTGCCAAATAAAATCTGATAAATCGTATTTGACTAAGGTTACTTAAAAACATATTCAAAGCTTTTTTCTCTCCATAGCCTGTGTGTTCATATTTATTTTCAATCTTACAGGCAAGTTTCTGCTCGAGAGCACCACGTAGGAGAAAAGTACATGGAGATACCCTGAAGCACCCAGCAGCATACTCATATGGGAGCCAGGATGAGGTTAAGCTTGGAAAAGGACCACCAGGAAAATGTGGCCTTAAAGGCAGGGTGGAAGGGGAAGTAGAAAGGGAATGTGAAGAGAGGAAGGAGTATGAGGGAGAGAAAATAGGAGAGAAGAGGTTAGTAAGGACAACAGAAAGGAGGGCACACTGACCTAGGGACTCAGACAACAAAGACAGGCCTCTCTGTGCATGGCCACCTGGCAAGAGCCTGAGGCCTGGCTCCCCACTTTGGTCTGTGACCCTCCACGGCAGCATGTTGCTCCCCACACCAGCTCCAAATGGGGCCTGTGCACTGGCATTCTCTGGCCAAAGTGTGCTTGCCAATAGATTCCATGGCCCCCTTCTATGGAATTGCAGCCTCCGGCAGTGGGAGGCACAAATATTGACAAAGGGACTGAAGGGCAATTTTGGATGCCCCATCCTTCATTCTCTGTAGATGGAATATTTGATTGCACTCAAATTGCTCCGGGGTGTAAGCAGTGTCACTGAAGGTCTTGTTTCAAAACACAAAGGATCTGAAGGAAGGCAACTGAAAGTGGTTGAACTAAGAACTTCCTGAGTCAGCAAGAAACAGTTGGCAGGCACTGTTTGCATTTCCACTCTTTTTCTGCATCAGCAACAGGGAAAAGCTAAGCTCAGCGTCCTTCTTTACTGAGAATATCACTAATGAGCCTGGAATTAACTTCAAGCTCTCTTCATTGCCTTGCAGGACACCTGTTCCTGAAGTTCTCCAAGGTTTCCATATCATAAGAATGGCCTGATTTTGTAAGAATTTCCCCTAAATTAGGAAGTCAAGCTGTAAATCATGGCTCGGGCACTGACCTCCTCTGGGACGTCAGGAAAGGCATTAACCTGCCTGGTTTCCCTGTATTCCTCCAGAAAATGGAAGGCACAGTTCAGTTCCCAGATGCTTGGAGAGCTCTTTCACAACATCTGCAAAGTTAGCTAAAGCTACTCAGCCATGGGTGATTTAGAAATTCAATACCTTGTTATTTTTATGGATTGAAATGGATTTTTGAACACTGCTCTTGCAAGATGGTCTTTCTTCAAATACATTAACTACATTTCTTCTTGGATTGAGAACCAACAACAACAACTTATTGCTTAGGAGTTACCCATGTTCTAATACAAAGAGATATGGCAGTCATCACGGCTTACAATAAATCACTCTCTGCTCAGTCTCCTGACAGCTGACTTTGTAAATCAGACACAAGAGAAGAGTATACCGTGCCTAGTCTGTGAATATATCTCTCAATATTTCTCTTTCTCCAGGGCCAAAGTATTGGACAGGTGCCTGGATTCACATTAGCCTTAGCCTATTTGTTTCTTTGCCCTGTCATCACACCTGTGAGGTTTGGCTTCTAAGGGAAAAGAAAAGCCAGAAAAAGGACTTTTCCACCAGCATCATCTCTAAGGCCACATCCTCAAATAGGAAACACAAACCTTCTTTCCCCTTTGGCAGTGTTGAGGTGTGTGCTATCCAGAGTCCACCTGCTGTTGTTCAAGCACGGGTTTGCCCTGAAAAGGCAAAGTTGAAAGATTCTGCCCTGAGTTGTGTAAACACCATCACCACATTAGGAAAAATGTTTACAGAAATGGAGTTTCCACCATTTGAGCTAGTTGTTCAGTGGAGGACATTAAGATTGAGGGTTGCTTAAACTCTGCCGAGGGAGAATCCCAAGTTTCTCTCCTTTCAACTGTGTCCTTCCACGTAGGTAAAATATAACATGAGCAATGGCATAGGTTATAAATATGGAGGAACTTAAAATGAATTGTTGGTAATTGTGTACTTTGACACATATGTAATTTGACATATGCTAGCTATTTAGAGGGGGGTGTTTGTAAACTAAAAATAGGAAAGAGTTCCTTTCCTGTTAAAAAGAGAGCTCCACTGTATTTTAATGAATATTTCTGTTCTCTGCCTGCTTCTGCTTGCTGTATTTGTGTAGATTTTTCAGAAGATTACTTTTATAAATAGGCTATTTACTTACACATATTGCTAATAGGTATGGGAAGCCTTAAAAAGACACTCTAATGCCACATTTTAACCCACAACAAAGCTTTATGAGAAGGAATTCAGTTGGCAAATGAAGACCTGTCAGATCATTCTTTAAGGCACGTGACATGTAATACTAACACATTTAAAGGTGACTGGCATTGTTTTATTCTTTGCGATAAAAAGGAAATCAGAACATGGTGGAACCACTTCTAAGCTCCCTAAGACATAACCAACAACAGAGATGTTTGATGTCCCCAAATGAATAACTGTTAAAGTTAAGAATCTTGGATAGAGTAAAATCACTCTATCTAAATAAGCCAAATCGAATTCAATTCAACCAGCAACTACTGAGTGTCAACTGTAAGCTCCCATCGGTTTTGGAGCTGAGATCATTTCTAAAGCATCACTTTTGCTTCATGAGCTTATTTAAAAACATCCTCATACAATGCTATCTATGTTTTAAATGAGAGGTTTAGGATTTGGGAACATCAAGGCATTGACTCAATTCCACACAACTCATAGATACTAAAACTAGGACCAGATCTCTCAAAGTTTCTCTCATTCAACTTACTGATTAATAGTTTCTGAGTACCTCCTAAGTGCCAAGTACTGTGCTACATGCTGGGACATGATTCTGTTCTGAGAAGAACAGGAAAGATGAGAGACTCATGGGCCTTGGGGTTTGAAGAGGAAGACTTACATTTAACAGGTAAACTTGAGTGAATGCTCGCTTATACATTATTTTATTAAAGGCCTTTCTGAGGAAGTGACATTTGAAACTTGCCACTTGAAGGAGTAAATTAGAAGAAGAACAGGGGATGTTGCAGGTTGGGAGACAGGTGGGGGCAGAAGGTCAACTCACATTTCTTGAAATCCTCTCATGTAATGGGCGCTCAGGCTCTGGAAGAGAGATGGAGACCATGGGTGAGTCTGGGGCTCTGGAACAAGCATGGGCCTCAGAGTCACCCAGATGCAGGACAGGGGACCATGTCTGCCCCTAGTCATCTAGGCCAGGGGTTCTCAAACTGTGATCCCGGTCCAGGATGAGCCTTACAGGGGAACTTGTTAAAAATGCAAATTCTCAGGCCCCAGCCCAGATCTCTGAATTAAAACTCTGGAGGTGGGGCCCAGCGATCTGAATTTTAATAAGCCCTTGCGGGGTCTCTGATGCAAGCTAAAGTTTAATAACCTGATCCATGTTACTTTGAGCAAGTCACTTAACCTCTCTAAGTCTCCATTGCTTCAATTGCAAAATAGGGTAATACATTGAGGGTCAAATGAGATACATTTGTTACATACTTGCACTCAATAAATACTACTATTATAACAGTTATTAGGTCAGTAACCCCTCTTGAGGTACCCAAAGTGTGATAGAAGTAAGCGACAGAAAACAATCACACTACCCTGAGAGCCATACTACAGAGCACACGGCAAAAGCTGTGCAGTGGTTAAGTCAAGGAGATGTTCTTTCTGCTATGATACAGTGTCCACTTCTCCCCATCATCTCCACCAGGTAAAGCAAGATTGCCACTGGTTTTGTAGGCTGGGAAATATTGGTATATCCAATTAATCGACAGTGGCTTTGATCAGGACCAACATATATTTTAGTGCATTTACACTGCAGTCTAGCAATTTTTGGTTTATGCAGTGTGTGTCTTCATCTATAACTGCACAAATGCAGCACAGCATTGTTTGCTTTGCTTTGCTTTGAGGGTTCTGAAGGGCTATTGACCACTGGCCCTGTTTTAACTTGAACTACAAATGTCCTAAGTGTGTGACACCAAAGGTGACTCCATCCTGAGAGCTCTGGGCATTCTGTAATTAGAAGAGAACTTTGAAATTGCGTCTCCAGCTGCTACAAAATTAGAATTCTGCTATTTGGAGCTGACAGGTAGCCACAGTCGACTGCTGATTCACAGACTGTGATTCATTAAAAACGCCAATTCTGTCTTCCTGGATTTGTGAGATGCCTCGTATACCTCTGCCAAGTTAATTTTCTTAATGTGAAAAGGGTGTGTGAGTTTCTGAACTCAGCTTGCCTTGAGATCTTGACAAAAGGTCACCCCAAGTATAATCTGTTTTCATCTGTATTTCCACCCCAAATCAGCCACAGCTCAAGTTGGAAGATTTAAAGGGGAGAGTCTGGCAAGTCATGGACTGAGGTAGTTTAAGAAACCCCAGAGGAAATTTCCATTCAGAGCATGCTTTATAGGAACCACGTGGGTAGGTTTTCTCCAGTTAGAGTGAGATGCTGAAGGTATCCAAGACAGAGCCGGGAGGTCTCCACTTTCTAGCCACAAACCATGCACTGACGACACAAGCAGCTTTATTGCATATGTTTTCATTAAAAATTGTATGATTTACAAACAAGCACAAATACACGAGTAAGTCATTTCTATTTCTATTTCTCCACTTCTCTGAGAAGTAACCACTAGTGTTGTGCCTACATTTAAAAAAAAAAAGGAACTTCTTAAATGAATATAATTATGTCTTTTTTATTTCTTTCTGTGCCAGAGAAAGACACTGAAGGAATTAAATCAGCTTGTCCAGCAGCAAGCTTCAGAGCCAAATGTAAGCACACCTCATAAATCAGAGACCTCGTGATGGGTCCTCAGAAGACACACCCAGCAGCTGCCAAATGAACAGCAGATGACGGAAAGGGGCCCTTGGCCTGATCTCTCATGGGAGACAGTGACCTTTCCTGAGTTGAAGATGGTGAAATGCCAGAAGGAGCTGATGAGGCTGTCCCACACACTGACACTGCTATGATATCATGATTGAATTTCACTTTTTTCTCCCACCATAATGTAATTTCTGGGCAGTGATTGGGGTGTTGATTCATAAACACCCCTTACTGTTCTGCATTGGATTAATCATGATGTACTGTCTTTTTCTCACTATTTACAAAGTACAGCACCATGAGAATCCCTGAATTTTAGAATAAGTTTCTCTCCACTGGAATATAACACATATTTTGGGTTATTTGCCTGGACTGGTCATTTCTTTCTTTTACTAATTGTTGTGAAAGAATGACAGAGATGTACAACATGGTTTTTGCATGGATGCTGAGTTTAACTCTCCCGCTTACCAGAGAAAAAGTTGGCCATACACACACATCCTTTATATAAGAGTTTATTCATTGGCAGACACTTTGATGATGACATTGAGTTAGATGAAATACTGGTTCCAGTTTGTAGCACTTTATGAATTTTCATGTAAAGTGATCATTCAATTTAAGGGTTCTGCACACATCTTACAAAGCATATCTGTTTATCAGAGCTCATTTACTTAAGAGGATTAAAATGAAATCTCTCCTCATGAGCCAAGGGTGAAATAGCTAGTGTCTGCTCCTAAATATGTGAACTAATATGTTTTTCCATGGGCAAGCAAGATTTTGTTTTTCTCCTATTATTCTTCTTCAGAAGGAAATGATTAAAATATTAATAACACAAAAATAAATATACATTATAAAACTCAAAAAATAAGGATTTTTATTGGAGTAAAGTTTTTAGTGGAGTAAATTATGTAATATTAAAAAAGCAATGGAATTTAAAAGCATGCCATTTTTAATTTTCCCTTTATTAATACATTAGCATACACAAAATCTCAATTAAAAATTGCTTTAAAAGATACTAAGTGCCATTCAACTCTTATTCTTTTATCATTTTCAAAATAGCTGTTTAAATCTATATTTATACAAAATAGCTGTTTAAAAATATATCTTTTTAATTTTTTTCATTTTTTTTCATTACAAGTACCTTTTTCATTTTTTTTTTATTATTATTATACTTTAAGTTTTAGGGTACATGTGCACCATGTGCAGGTTAGTTACATATGTATACATGTGCCATGCTGGTGTGCTGCACCCATTAACTCGTCGTTTAGCATTAGGTATATCTCCTAATGCTATCCCTCCCCCCTCCCCCCACCCCACAACAGTCCCCAGAGTGTGATGTTCCCCTTCCTGTGTCCATGTGTTCTCATTGTTCAATTCCCACCTATGAGTGAGAATATGTGGTGTTTGGTTTTTTGTCCTTGCAATAGTTTACTGAGAATGATGATTTCCAATTTCATCCATGTCCCTACAAAGGACATGAACTCATCCTTTTTTATGGCTGCATAGTATTCCATGGTGTATATGTGCCACATTTTCTTAATCCAGTCTATCCTCGTTGGACATTTGGGTTGGTTCCAAGTCTTTGCTATTGTGAATAATGCCGCAATAAACAAACGTGTGCATGTGTCTTTATAGCAGCATGATTTATAGTCCTTTGGGTTAAAAAAATATCTTAATAGAGTTTATATTTTAGAGAAGTTTTAGATTTGCAGAACAATTATGCAGAAAGTATAGAGAATTCCTATATACTTTCCCCCATCCACACACATGGTTCCCCTATTATTAACATCTTGCACTAGTGTAGTACATTTGTTGCAATAGATGAACCAATATCAGTACGTGATTATTAATGGAGTCCATACCATAGTTTACGTTGTGGTTCACTCTCTGTGTTGCGCATTGTGTAGGTTTTGACAAACGTTGCAATGCCATGTATCCACCATGACAGTCCCATACAGAACAGTTTCACTGCCCTAAAAATCACCTGGGCTCCACCTATTTATCCCTTCCCCGAGCCGACCGGTGCCACGAACCACTGGCAACACTGACCTTTTTACTGTTGCTATAGCTTTACCTTTTAAAGAATATCTTAAAGTTGGAGTGACACAGCATGTTGCTTCTTCAGATGTTTTTTTCACTTAGCAAAATGCACTTAAAGTTCCTTTATATATTTTTGTGGCTTGATAGCACATTTTCTTTTGTAGCTAAATAATATTCCATTGTCTGGATGTACCATAGTTTGTACAAAACAACATTTTTATTGTGAAATAGTCATATAACAATAGTATTTAAGTGTATTATATGTAGATTAGCATTACTCTATTTCTGTGATGTGACACGTTGTGTTTATTCTTATTTCATAACCTCTATGAACAAATAGGTTCCTCTGTGAGGAGAGGCCTTTCCCAGGAGCTGACTGCAGCTACCATCCCTGGAGATCACAAGTTTCTCTCTTCTCTCCTTTGACTTTTCCACCAGAGTTTACTGATGTGGCCAAATTCTCCCAGGCAAGTCCCTGAAACTCAGCCTTCCCATTGGCTTTGCACCCTGGTTTCCTCCTCCATTTCCACATGAATATCGGGACGATTCCACATCCTACCTATATTGCTGTCACCAGGGAGGGTCCAGATATCCAAACTCATAAGTTGCTTTACAACTAGCATCTTTTCCTGGGAGCCTCTTTTCTTTCCAGGTGCCCTCTCTTCTGCTTTTGTGCCTATCCCGCCACCAGTCCACAGCCTGTGAGCTCCTTTTACATCCTCTGCCTGCCTTCCCCAGTGATGATCATTCCCAGGAACCCACTGCCAGCTCCCCTCTCATTCTCTCAGCTTCGCGTATGTGCTGAAGACCGACTTTGCCAGGCCACTGGACAAGATAGTGGTCCTAAAGAGGAATACGATGCAGCGAGTCATCTCGAGCAGTTTTCAGACAAACGACAGAAAAGAGAGCTAGCCTCTGCATTTTCATGCAATCCATGGTCTTCAACTGTTACTCTGAGAGTTTATCATTATTCCAAACTCTCACATTATCTTGACTGGATAGCACTCAACACAATGCCTTTTGTATGGGGTCTTCTGAGGCTTTAACGTCTTCACCTTCTTTCCACTTACCCTGGATATCTGCCTCTCTCTGACTGGCTGCATTAAATTACCAAATAGAGATTTGGTAACATCCCTACCTGCAGATGATCTCCTGGCGAGGCCTCTCACCTGTCTCTCCGCTGCTCTACTTCAGACCTCTTTACCTCATAGCATGGCACCATCCTGCCAATAGTCCCTCCAAAACAGCTACCAAACTGTCACCAACGGAATCTTAATTAGTGCTTAATTTTCCATCCCATAACAATCATGAGCACAGGACAGGGCGATGTGTGTAGAAGTTGGAGTCAGTGTGGCTTCACTAAGCAGCCTCTCACCTTTTTCCTCATAACTTTACCCTGCTGGCCCCTAAACCATCACCCCAGTATGACCATGTCCATATTCCTCCCCAAGTCAAGCACCAAGGGTCAGAGCCCAGACAGTTACCTGGCTGACCCCTCGTGGCCCACATCACAAACATCATTCAGCCTTTTCCAAAGCCTTTTCCTTTTCCAGAAAGTCAAGAGTCTAAAATCATCACAGCAAACATCCTGAGGCATCTCACCGGCCATTAAACCACTGTCTTTGCAGTTTAGACTGTGTTTCCTTACTCTATTAAATACACTTCCCTTACTCCTTCCATCTCAGAGTGTGGTGGATATAGAAACATGCACACATGCACTATCCAACTAACAAAGATAAACCAGGGGTTCATAGAGGCTGCATAACAGTCCATTACTTATTTATGCAAAGTAACTAAACCATGGTGAGGGGTCTTTTCCTTCCTGGCACAGTACTCTTTCTGTATTAGAGTCACATGTCTGCAGAAGTCTGCTCCAAATTCTCTCAATATTGCCTGCTTTGCAACCCTTTAGGCTCAAATCATTCTGCCCCATTGCCACATTGATGCTCCTCTGACAATTCCTTATAATCCTTTCCAAGTTAGGTGTAAAGTCAAGTGTAAGAGATATGAGTTTCTTACAGAGGTTTGTCTGTGGCACAGGATTTCATTTTTTTTGTTATTGCTTGGTAATTGTTTTACATGAAAACATTTTCTTTTTTGTTTCTCCCTGCCTGTTCTCTGAGTTGAAGCCTCTAAAATTATATTGAAACTTTCCCATCTTGAGAGATATAGGCTTCCAAAAAATAACAGCACACCTACAGCATTTTACCTGCTGAAACGTCAATGCTAAGGGAATTTAGCAATTGATGACTTGCTGGGCAATTTAGTCCCATTTTAATCCTGCAGTAGGTTGGGAGGCAGTGCAAGAGCCACTTATGGAAAAAGCAGACGTGAGGGTACTTGCCGGTAACATAAGGAAACGGTTACTATGCTTTTACATGTGAGATATCTGTCATCCTATTATGTTTAAAAAAAAAACCAATTAGGATAAAAAGGCAATTAGTACTGAGCTGCCTACACTGAGAGTTACCATGAGCAGACAAATTATTGCCTTTGAAAATATTGATTGTCAAGAAACATCATCATCTTACCAAATATGTATGTGCGTATGGGAGCATTACTGTATCAGCATTCATTTTATTGAAAGCAATCTCATCATTATTCATTGATACATACTCTTAAATGAGGGTAATTACTTTCTCAGCAAGAGATCATTATGAGGTATATACAAATTATCATTCCTTTAAATATAGGGGGATATGTAGGATTTAAAACTGAGGTGAAGTGGCTTCTTAGTGCATTCTCAGTGTAAGATGCAGCTTTGGAGGGCTTTATGAGGATTTTAAAAGTGGCCTTTACTACAGCTGCAAATGCATGAATGTGTCATGCATTTGTAGCTGTAGAATTATTAAACACTTGCTCCAGCTGGAATTGCTGTTGTTTGCCATTATCTGGTTAGTATAAGCATTTTAGAGTAACATTAGGGCTTTGGTAGTTTTTGTGCCTAGGTATTAGAATACTCCAGTTGTGAGTTTTGCCTCCTTAGAGTTGTTTCTTGAAGGGGAAAACAGACAGTTTTTGTCAAGCACTTTGAAGCTTCAGTCTAACCTTGCACAGTCCTTACTTGGTAAACAGCCCTGAAAGAAGCTGTTTAAAGTTGTGAAAACATATCAGAAGCAGAACTTCCTTTTTTCTTAATTTAAGAGAAAATTAGGAAAGTCTGGAAATGAGATTTGCCAGAGGAGATATCTTATGAACCCTGACTTTACATCCCACTGAAAAACTATGATAGAGTTTAATAAACCAAACCGGCCGCGGTGGCTCATGCCTGTAATCCCAGCACTTTGGGAGGCCGAGGCGGGCGGATCACGAGGTCAGGAGATCGAGACCATCCTGGCTAACATGGTGAAACCCCGTCTCTACTAAAAATACAAAAAATTAGCCGGGCGTGGTGGCGGGCGCCTGTAGTCCCAGCTACTCAGGAGGCTGAGGCAGGAGAATGGCGTGAACCTGGGAGGCGGAGCTTGCAGTGAGCTGAGATGGCGCCACTGCACTCCAGCCTGGGCGACAGAGCCAGACTCCGTCTCAAAAAAAAAAATAAAAATAAAAAATAAACCAAACCTATTAGTTACCATCTGCACACGAGAGGAGAGAGAATTTCTACTATCTGTAATAAAAAAACTAATTTATTTAGGTCTCCTGTTGTGTTCTGAGATTGCTTTCCATAGATTTGGGAGAGTTTCATAGTTCACAAAAAGAGAATATAAATTTCTGCTTAGGAATTCAGTGTAGCAATATCTAGAGGAATGTTCCAGCATTTCTTCCTATTCTTTTGTCTTAAAACATCCTCTTAGTATATTGCATAAGTAATGACCTTGGAAAACCATTTTTTTTCCTATGAAAAGAGGATATATGAACATCTCCAGACTGTCACAAAGCAAAAATAAATCAAAGCTTGTTGTGGGAAGTCAGGGACCCCAAATGGAGGGACCTGCTGAAGCCATGGCAGAAGAACATAAATTGTGAAGATTTCATGGACATTTGTTAGTTCCCCAAATTAATACTTTTATAATTTCTTACGCCTGTCTTTACTGCAATCTCTGAACATAAATTGTGAAGATTTCATGGACATTTATCACTTCCCCAATCAATACTCTTATAATTTCCTATGCCTGTCTTTACTTTAATCTCTTAATCCCGTCATCTTCATAAGCTGAGGATGTATGTCAACTCAGGACCCTGTGATGATCACGTTATCTGCAAAAATTGTTGGTAAAGCATGTGTGTTTGAACAATATGAAATCTGGGCACCTTGAAAAGAACAGGATAACAGCAAATTTCAGGGAACAAGGAGATAAATAACCATAAGGCCTGACTGCCTGCAGGGCTGGGCAAAACAGACTCATATTTCTCTTCTTTCAGAAAGCGAATAGGAGAAATATCGCTGAATTCTTTTCTCAGCAAAGAATAACCCTGGGAAACAAATGCATTCCCAGGGGCAGGTCTCTAAAATGGCGACTCTGTCTTACACAGTTGTAGATAAGGGATGAAATATGCCCTGGCCTCCCACAGTGCCCCCCAGGCTTGCTAGGATTAGGAAATTCCAGCCTGGCAAATTCTAGTCAGACCGGTTCTCTGCTCTTGAATCCTGTTTCCTGTTAAGATGTTTATCAATGACAATGTGTGCCCAGCAGGACATGGACCTTCATCAGTAATTCTAGTTTTGCCCTGGCCTTGTGATCACACTCTGCCTCTCTGACCTTGTGATATTTTATTGCCTTTGAATCATGCGATCTCTGTGACCCACTCCCTATTTGTACACCCCTCCCGTTTTGAAACCCCTAATAAAAACTTGCTAGTTTTGCCACTCAAGGGGCATCACAGAACCTGCTGACATGTGATGTCACCCCCAGAGACCCAGCTGTAAAATTTCTCTCTTTTGTACTCTTTCTCTTTATTTCTCAGACTGGCCGACACTTAGGGAAAATAGAAAAGAACCTATGTTGAAATATTGGGGTCTGGTTCCCCCGATAAAAGCTCATTTTTTCACAGAGTATACCATGGTAATTGAAAATAAACATCATTAGACATATTTCCTTTCTCTGTTTCCTTAAATATACAGCCCCTGACCTCCAGTAGCCTAAAATTTGAAATAATATAGACACTAGAGAATTTTTTTTTCAAAAACTATATGGGAGGTGACTATGTCACACTTTCAGAAGAAGCTCTAGAATCTTACTATGATGTCTTCACAACTTTGCTTTCTCTGTGATATGCTCTGGTGACTGATTGCTTTATCTCTGTTATTGAGCTCTGTGTTGACTACAAAACCCATTGATAAGAGAGACAACAAGTCATGTTTAAGTGGCTAACAGGCCTTTTGAATAGAATAGCTAGTTTTTATAAACTCATTGGGTGTTCTAAGAATTCTTTCTGCCAGTTGAAACAAAATTTATTACTTTCAAAAAACTTTGGAGGAATGTAGCTCACAGGTCAATTATTTAACATATTTTAAAGAAACCATCCTTTGGTATTTTCCTTTGTAAGAATTAGGGTCTGCTAGAAGGAGACACAATATTATTACAATTTTAAAGTGGGAAAAAGAATCCCACAAATATTCAGTACTGTATAAATGAACAGCAGGCAGGTAAAAAACAAACAATCAAACAAAGAAGAGATCAAACAAAATAGGCTAGAAATCTGTGTGGGGAATGAATAGGTTTCATTAAAAGCCTCCAAACTAAACTCCTCAAAACGTGCAAAGTGGAAGTTATCATAGGTGTCCACCAGAAGGCTGTGACTGGGAAAGCTGTGCTGGGACTCACATGTCCACCTTGCCTCTCACCACACCTCAGCTCTCTGCCCTCTCCAGCCCTGCAGGGAGCTTATCCTGTCCAACAGAAAATGGCCAAGGACTTGTGATAGAGTGAGAGAGACTAAACTTAGGAGGAAAAGTCAAGATCCAGGACAAAAACTGCATTTTCGTAATTAAAGTAGCCAGAACTTGAAGAGAAGAAATGGCTTATCCAAGATTGTACAACCATTTTTTGGATGGTTAGTGAGAAGGATAATTTTTGACAAGTATTCTTGGGGGTAGCAATTTTAATTTCTTTGTGGAATCTGAGGAAGAATTTCAATCCTTCTGCTTGGTCTATAAAGCACAAGCCATTGTGTTCAGCATAAGAGAATGATAATCTCTAAAACTTAACCTTCCACTCATGTATTCATTACTTAGTCTCTTAGCACTGTATGGGCAAGAAGGATATAAAGATAACAAATGCTTAAAAGTTGTGGAAAAATAGATTATAAAACTTTTATCTGTTTATTTAACCAAAATTTATTGAACATGTATTATGTGCCAGGCTCTGATGTAGGCACTGAAATGAAATCTTGGATAAGACAATAAAGATGTCTAATTATTTTTGATCTTATGTTCTATTAGAGAGAAATACCAATAAGCAAAAAAACCCTACAACCTAAAAGTACCAGCATGGAGATTAGTGCTAAGATAAAACCACATGGTTGTGAATTGGAGGGAGGTGGAAATCCCCAGTTCTTTGGATTAAGGGGCTGTGTTTTTCTGGAGAGGTGACCTTTTGAGCTAAGGAGGCCAGGAGGATGGGCTTTCCTGGGGCAGCACTGGCCCAGATGGAGTCTCCAGCTCCTTGTACCATCCACACAGCTACCTCCAATTACTTTTCCACAGATAAATTAATGACCTGAACATTGCAGTAAAGAGACTGGAATATGTCTGTTAGTGGTAAACCCTTGCGCACCCTCTCCACAACCATGACCTTAGACCATGGTCTTCAAACTGACACACTTGCTCCAGGCTTATCACAATTGTCTCCTACATAAGGGCTCTCCCTTCAATACAATCATTTTAGGGTGACAGATGAAATTCTCTAAGTCTCTTACTGCTCTAAAACACATAATACTTTAAAGTAGCCTAAACCCAACTTCTTAGTCTCTCACTCAAGTTCTTCCTCAGGCAGATTTCCAACATCCACCTTATTTTTGACCTGGCCACTCTCCTATCTAGCAGGCAGCGATATTGCTGTCTCCCCAAGTCCCACATTTATCCATCTCTGTGGTTTGGATTTTGTCATCTTTTCTACCCATAATATGTTCATCTCTCATTTCCATATCAAAATCTTTCCCATTGCTTAAAATTTAGCTCAAATTCCACCAACTTTATAGACTATTCTCCAGTCACTCCACTGACTTGGAAACCTGGTTATACCACTGATAAATTTTTATTTATTATTTTTTATTTTAGAAATTCTGCTATGACTTTTCACAAATTTCTAAGATATGGAATCAACCTAAATGTCCATCAACACACTAGTGGATAAAGAAAATGTGTGTATATATATACCAGGGCATACTATTTAGTTATGTAAAAAAAATTCTGTCATTTATGGCCACATGAATAAGTAAAATAGGTCAGGTACAGAAAGACAAATACTGCATGTTCTCATTCATATGTGGGAGCTAAAAAAAGTTGGAGCTCATGGAAGTAGAGAGTAGAATTGTAGTTAGTAGAGCCTGAGAGCAGGGGAAGGATGAAGAGTGGTTGGTTAATGGACACATAATTATAGCTATTAATAGATAGGAAGAATGGGTCTTAGTTTTCCACAGCCTGCAGCAATGTAGGGTAAATACGGTTGACTATAATTTGTTGTATATTCTCAAAAAGCTAGAAGGGAGGATTTTGAATATTCACAACATAAAGAAATGACAAATGTTTGAGGTGATAGATATGCTAATTACCCTGATTTGATCATTACACATTATACACACGTATCAAAATATCACTCTGTGTCCCAGAAATATGTATAATTATTACATGTCAACTAAAAGTAAAAATAATAAAATTCTGCTAGGATAGAACCCTGGAATGTGTGTTAAAAATAAATCTTCCCAGGTGAATCTGAGGGTGCTCAAAATGCTAGAATGCCTGTGGCTATAATGTGAATAGACTTTTTGGCAGTTTATTTATTATGAGCCTGTGACCCTGGAATAAACATCTTCCTGGGACTGCCATGGTGCCCCTCTGCCATAGATTTTATATTCGACAGTACTTCGGATGAGACAGGCTTATGCTGCTGATTTAAACCTGCCATATCTGTTGGTGATGGAGGCCATTCAAGAGCTACTAGCTGCTGCAAGAACAATAGATTATCATCATCTCCTTTCAGAGCTCAATGTTTTCCAGAAATAATTGAAGGTATTTTCTTGGAGTCAGTTGTGAGAATGGAAACCGATGTGAATTATAGTGTGCTCAAATCATAATAGGTTATATTGCCTGAACAAAGATGGGGAAAATAAAGCATTACTGCATATGGAGAAAACAACCAACTTTTGACACTTAATTTCTTTCTTCCTGAAAAACGGTAACTCCTTCTGTTTCTAAATTACAGTATACAAAATGATAAGCAACTGCCTAGAACAAATACATTCTGAATTTCCCATCACTGAAGTTCCACAACAATCTAATAAAAATCTAAAAGAGCACAGAAGCAAACCATTAAGAGTTATGTGTGGGCCAACATCCTGGTTTCTTGTTCAGCTCATCTTGAGTGCTTTTTGGCCTTGTGCCAGCCATATAAGGACTCTGATGTGGTCAGTTGGCTGAGTAGCTACTTGATTACAAGACCTAAGAATGGATTCTGAGGCTACAAGACTTAGATGGAGTTGGCCTGTTCTACAGCAGCCAGAGTCACAAGCCAGACTGTTCACTAGCCTTGTTCTTTAAAGGAGGTAGGTGATGGTGTGATGTCAATGCAAAGCCACCGCAATAGCGTAAAATCAGGAGAGCCAGTAGGGCTCAAACCATAATGGAAGGCCATCTGCTTATGCACTCGTAAGGTCAGTGACCTATAATTCCTAGGATACTCTCCACCCCAGCAGCCCTCCCTTGGTCCTCCATTCTTGCCAAAATGCTCTTTCATCCCCTGACTCTTAATGCCTTATGTTTAGTGGTTTACTTGGCCTCAGCATCATTTTAAGTTCCAGGCCTTTTTAAATGTCCTCAGCTCTAGTCAAAACATGCCTATCTATTCACTTACATGGAACAAAAGCTTCACATTTTGATTTGTGACAAGTAACCCAAGGGATCAACTAGAGGTGAAATGAAAAGCTTCGTGTGTAACTTTTCAGGCAACTTCAACCATTAACAGAGAAAGTTCAGATCCAAAAAGCAGGATGGGAATTTCAGGGACAGGGCCTCTAAAGGAGTTTCACTTTATGAGGATTTCAGGACTATCCTTTAGATTGGACTTCTCTGAAGTTATACCATGTAGGCAGGCACACATTTGTTCTGCATATACATAAGGTCAATAATGGACAGCACATTTCTGTCACTACAGGCAAAAATCCAGATTCAACATGATTTTTGAAAAATTGCAGGATTAAGTTCCAACCAATAATCTAAATTTAAACAAGTTATTTCTAAGACTGAAAATATTTTCAAAAATCAAACTGCACAAAATAGGATGATCTAGAAACAAGTTTAGAAATATTACTGTGAAGGGAGAAGAGATGGAGAGGACAAGGTATGAAGGCTTTATGTGACCAAAAGAAGGTTCAGGGAGTTCTGTTGTACACATGGGGTTTTCACCTTAGTTACGTTAAGCTAGGTGCATTAAACGTTGTATGGAGATTTCTCCTTTGTTTCAAATTAAAACTATTCTATCTTTGAAACTATAAATTGTGTGATGCCATGACCAACAATAAGATATAAAGATGTGGGGCTAGGCATGGTGGCTCATGCCTGTAATTCCAGCACTTTGGGAGGCCGAGGTGGGAAAACAATTTGAGGTCAGGAGTTTGAGACCAGTCTGACCAACATGGTGAAACAACATCTCTACTAAAATTACAAAAAAAAAAAATAGCCAGGTGTGGTGGTACACATGTGTAGTCCTAGCTACTTGGGAGGCTGAGGCAGGAGAATTGCTTGAACTTGAGAGGCGGAGGTTATAGTGAGCCAAGATTATGCCATGGCACTCTAGCCTGGGCAACAGAGTAAGACTAAGTCTCAAAAAAAAAAAAGATATGAAGATGTAAAGAGGCTCATAAAAAGGCCTTGAGCTCACAAAAGACATCATTCTTATGAATCTCATGCCCTGAGAGAAGCCAACTGCCATGTCATGAGGACACTCAAGCATCCCCGTGGTGAGGCCAACACACAACTACCACCAATTTGCCAGGAATGCAGGTGAATTATCTTGGACTTGAATCTGCCAGCCCCATTCAAGTCTTCAGATTATTTAATCCCTGGCTTGACTACACATTTAGGAGAGATCTTGAGCCAGAATCACCCAGTTTAGCAGCTCTTTAATTACTGACACACGGACCTGATAAGGCAATTAATGTTTACTCTTTTAAGCAACTAAGGGTTTTTTGTTTGTTTTCTTTATTACTTTTTTTTTTTTGAGGCAGGGTCTCACTTTACAGCAGCCCATGCTGGAGTGCAGTGGTGTGATCGTAGCTTGCTGTAACCTTCAACCTCTGGACTCAGAGGACCTTCCCACCTTAGCCTTCTGAGTAGCTGGTACTACAGGCCCACCACATCTGGCCTAAGCAAATAAGTTTTTGAAGTAATTTATATGGATGAAAAGAGAGTCTAAGAAGCATGGCTGTGGAAAGTAGAGGAGCGATGGGAAGGAGGTTGACTAAAAGAAGGTTTTTTATTTGTTTTAGGAAAAAATTATTTATAGATTTTTCAACAGAATAATTTATATTCAATAAGTATGTTGACTATAAATTAATTTCATATATTTTAAAGCAACTCTTTCCAACTATTTTTGAGATAGTACATGTACTAGGAAAGAATGGAATTGTATTTTTTGAATGTGTTTTACAATTCAGAAACTTTTAGGGCTTTACTGGGATATAACTCACATACCATATCATTCACCCATGTAAAGTGTACAATTCAGTGGCTTTTAGTATATTAATTGAAGTGTTGAACTATCACTGCACTCAGTTTTAAAACGTTTTAATCATCCCAAAATAAAACCATATATAGCCATTAGCAGTCACTGACCACTCTTAGCCCAGACCTAGGTAAATACTAATCTACTTTCTATCCGTATAAATTTGCCTAGTCTAGAATTTTCACATAAATAGCATCAATACAGTGTGATCTTTAGTGACTGGCTCCTTTCAATTAGCATAATGTTTCACGGTTATCCATATGGAATCATGTATCAATATTTCATTCCTTTTTGTTGCAGAATAATATTCCAATGAGTGCACATACTACATTTTATCTATCTATTCACCAATCCATAGACTTTTATTTGAGTTGTTGCCACTTTTTGGCTATTATGAATAGTGCTGCTATAAAAATGCCTGCATAGGCTTTAGTGTGGACAAATGCCTTCATTTCTCTCAAGTATGTACATAGGAGTGAAATTGCTGTGTTATATGATAACTCAATGTTTAAACTTCTGAAAAATTGCTAAGCTGTTTCCAAAGTGACTGAGCCACTTTACATTCCCACCAACAATAAAAGAAGATTCCATTCATTCCCCCGACATTAAATAAATGCTTGTTTATTTAATTAATTTACTTATTTACATTTCCACCAACAATAAATAAATTTCTCCACATGCTTGAAAATCCTTGTTATTCCACCCCAGTGGGGACTAGGGAGTGGTATTATGTTGTAGTTTTGATTTGCATTTCCCTGATAACTAATGAGGTGAACATTTTTTCACGTGTTTATTGACAATTTGTATACCTTTTTTGGAGAAATGTCTATTCAGTTTGTTTACCCATTTTTAAATTGGGTTATTTATCATTTTATAATGGAGTTAATAGACTTAAATTTTTTTTAAACTTCTGGCCCTTATTTGTATAGTGATGATAGCTTATTGGATTAAAATAGGTAGTGCATGGACTCTTATATGAAGAAAGCTGAAATTTAAGGAAAGGTACTGGTACAGAGTTGTCAGAAGTATGACTACAAATGTGTGGTAGTCAGGAAATTGCTGTTGACCTTCTTACAATTTCAGGCAAGTTGTAGAAACAAAAAATAAATTACATAGGTTGGGAAAGAAATAGGAGATACACAGAGAGAGGAAATAAATGTCTTTTTAAATTTTTTTATGTACTAATTACGTTACCGTATTTTTTGCTGGTGGGGTCACATATGGAAGAAAGCATCAATTCTGAACACATTGTTGCAAGGGAAAATTATAGATTACAGATCATTCAGAGATGCTATAGCTGAGCAGACTGCTTTGTGAGGCAGAGCATGCTCCACATCCACAGTATCTAAATGAAGATTATGTATTTGTCTCTTAGGTATATTAGGAGGAATCTTGTCTTTGGCAGAAGATTATCGTCTCAAAAGTCCTTCCGAATTCGAACACATGTGGCACGTACAAAACAGTGTCTTAAGTGCACAATAAATAGTTGTTAAATGAATTGAGCTATCAAAATTCTGTGTCCTTGAAATAGTATAATGTGTTCCACATTCTATTTGAAGCATTTGTGCATAATTTTAATGCAATTTCACTCTAGTGAGCAGAATTATTTTTTGGTGTGTAACTCTTTCCCCAAGCACGTTTAATGTTAATTTAGTAAAGAAAGCACTTTGGAACCTATTGGTATGAATATGTCAATTGGGAAGAAATAAATTTTTAAAGCATTCCATATGATAATAGAGAGACAGAAGAGGCCAGTAATACTATGCAAATGTGACTTTATTCATATAAATCTCCACAAAGCATATATTTAAATCCACCCTCATAGGTTAGACAAGACATGTTAGGGAATTGAGAACAGTTTAATAACTCAACTTTTTTTTCTCATTACTTTATGCTGATGAGGGTTTCCAGGAGACCTCCAGCTATATTTATCAGGAATTTGATAAATAAATTTACACAAAGGAACAGGGATAGGTTGAATTATTTTCAGATCAGTAACAATTTGTTTCTCACTACAGTATCCTCAAAAAGAAAGCTGCTCAGTTATGTGATTGATTTTAACAAATTTCTGTTATTAGTTTTCATGATATTTAAATGAATTTAAAACAAGTCTAAGGAAGGGCGTATCTTAGAGCACTATAGCTTGTGATGTCTGCATCTTAGTTTCCAGTATGCACAGGCACTCATGCATGTAGGCCTATTGTGGGAAATCTTTCACAATCTAATATAAGCCACTCCAGGATGTCATGAAATTGCAAGACCTTTTGTCAATTTCAAGTTTTTAAATTCATCTCAATATTCTACAAATGTTCTCTTCTGATAAATTGCACTTAATTTTTTTTTACCTTGTACAACAATTTGCCTTGAACAACAATTATCAACTGGTTTACATTTGCCCTTGGAGGTACACATACACTTTTTAAAAATTTCGTGGGAAAGAACGAATTTTCGTATCTTCAACTTGTATAGGTATTCTTTCCTAAATTGCATCTGCCTATAGTCTACGTTAAGAGGCTACTAACCTTTTCCACCTTCTCTTGCCAGTTCCCCCTTGCTTGCTTACAAAAGAAAGCCACACTTGTTACCTTGGACTTAACATGGTCCACAGTCCCCAGGCCATAAAATCCTCTGGGTACAAAGGAACAACCCAGAACATTAGCTCCATAAACTTTAATTAAGTACCTTAACTCCGATAACTTTTTCTAAAACACATATTTCTGATGAAAGGAAAGCTTAACTTTTAAAATGTGTCATTTTAACTCTTTGTGGAATGTTTTCATTTCAGATAAGTATATATTAAAGAATGAGGGATGAGAGTGATGAGAGTCTTATCTAATAACATCACCTCTTGGTTATGTTGATTAGACCACATGGCTCTGATGGAGAGGCTGTGAGGGCAAGCAAAGAGACTGTGCATGGGCAGTACTGAAGGGCAGTACTGAAGGCCCCACCAGCTCTCATGTCTAGGAGGCAAACTCCTTGCAAAGCTCTGGGATCCAGCTATCTTTATATCTGTTGATCATCTGTTTATCTTGGAATTCAAATTTTGAAGTGATTTAATTGTCACAAGAATACATATCAACATATTTATTTAAATTAAAATGAGTTAGGCTTTTGGAGAGAAAGTAAGTAGGATTCATTTGATTTGTTTGACAAATCAGATTTTCTAGATAGGTGGACCTTTTTTAGCTGAATAAACTGGAGCAACAATGTTTCTGTATCTTTAAAGTAAATAAAAATATTTTATATATTGAGGTTATTATGGACTGAAGGTTTGTGGCCTTCCCCAAATTCATATATTGAAGCCCTACCCACCAATGTGATGGTGTTTGGAGACAGGTGAGCCCTAAGGAGATAATAAGGATTAGATGAGATACGAGATGAGTGGCTTATAAGAAGAGGAAGAGAGAGAGAGCCTTCTCTCTTTTTCCACCATATGAGGACACATAAAAAAAGTTGGCTGTCTGCAAGAAAGGAAGAGAGACCTTGCCAGGAACCAAATCTTCAGTGCCTTGATCTTGGGTTTCCAGCCTCTAGTACTGAGAAAAATAAAAGTCCATTGTTTAAGCCACACAGTCTATGATAATTTCTGACAGCTTGAGCACACTAAGGCAGGGGTTAATATTTTTTATTTTCCAGCTATTTTTGGAAAAAGTCAGTTTAAACAGGTGCCTCTAAGTCAAAGAGGCATAATTAGTGATCATTTGATAGGACTTGGTGTAGCCCTTTTGGTATAGATGACTAATGACTAGTAGGAAATCCTTTTGTGTGACATGGATTCCATTTCTTTCCCTTCAGAAAATAAAAGGAGACACTAACTGAGTCATCAAATGATACAACCATTAAAATAATTGGTAATCACCATAGGATTTATTTGGCATATAACCCAGGAGCTCACAAACTGAGTGACATTGTAATAATAACATTCTGTGCACTTCTCCACATATGCATTTATATAAGCAAAATAGCTTGGAAGCAGTGTAGAAGTTTTTTTTTTTTCAAAAAGTTTCTAGAATTGATTCTGAAGCATGTCTTGGTACATCAATAAATAATTTTTATCCACAGATATATAAGCTAGTTTTAAAAAGCACCAATTGCTACTATTATATACTAAAATCACTCTACTGTTGTCACTAATAATAATAATAAAATAATAGTAATGTTAATATGGAGTAAATTTAATTTTTCATTGTGTATGGTCACAGGAAAAGGAAAATGAAATTATATATATATAAACAGATAAGAATGATGGAGTAACCAAAAAAGACTGCAGAGGAGGCAGAGCAAAATGTTCAAATAGAACACTCCAGCAATTATTTCCCATGTAAGAACACCAAATTGAACAATTATCCATGCCAGATACCACCTTTATGAGAACCAAAAATTAGGTGAATAATCAGAGTACCTGGTTTTAACTTCATATCAGTGAAAGATACACTGAAAAGGGTAGGAAAGACAGTCTTGCATTGCCAGTGATACCTCTCTCTCATCCTCTGGCAGTGACCCCATGGCATAGAAAGGGAATCTGTGTGCTTGGGGCAGACAGAGTGCAATGATTGGGGGAGTCTGCATTGGAACTCAATGCTTCCCTGTGAGACCAGAAAGCAACATGGGGCAGAATTCAGCCAGCACCCATGGAGGGAACATTTAGATCAGCTCTAGCTAGAGGTGAATTGTCTATCCCAGCAGTCATAATCTAAGTTCCAGCAAGCCCTACCACCATGGGCTACAGTGCACTGGGGTTCTAAATAGACTTGAAAGACAGTCTAGGGCACAAGGACTGCAATTCCTGGGGAAGTTCTGGTACTGTGCCAGGGCGGAGCCAGTGGATATGGGAGACACACAATCTAGTGAGACACCAGCTGGGGCAGCCAAGGGAATGCTTATATCACCATGCTCCCAACCCCAGCCACCACAGCACCCAGCTTTGGGAAAGACTCCTTTCTTCTACACTGGAGAGAAGAGAGGGGAGAGTAAAGAGGACTCTGTCTTGAAAATTGGAAACCAGCTCAGCCACAGTAGGATAGGGCACCAGGAAGAGTCCTGAGGCCCTCATTCCAGGCCCTATCTCCTGGACTACATTTCTAGATACATCTTGGGTCAAAAGGGAGCTCACTACTTTGAAGGGAAAGACCCAGTCCTGGTAAGATTCATTACCTGCTGAATAAAGTGCCCTCGGGCTTTGAATAAATAAAATCAGGCAGTACTCTCTAAGGGCCTTAAGTGAGACCCAGGGCCATACTGGCTTCAAGTGTGACCCAGCACATTCCCAGCTGTGATAGCCATGGGAGAGACTCCTTATACTTGAGGAAAAAGACAGGGAAGAGCAAAGGGGACTTCATCTTGCAGCTTGGGTACTAGCTCAGCCACAGTGGAGTAGAGCACCAAGCAGGCTCCTGGGGTCCCCGATTCTAGTCCTTGGTTCTTGGATAACATATTGCACCTGCCCTGGGCCACAGAAGAGCCTACTTCCCTGAAGGGAGAGTCCCAGTCCTGGTAGCATTCACTACAAACTGACTGAAGAGCCCATAGCCCTTGCATGAACATTGGTGGTGTCCAGGCAGTACTCACTGCAGGCCTGGCATGGTGACGGCCACTGGGAGAGACTCCTTATGCTTGAGGAAAGAAGAAGGAGGAGTGGAAAAGACTTTTTCTTTTGTCTTGGGTGCCAGATCAGCCACAGTAAAATAGAGCACTAAGTAGATACATAAGTTCCTTGTCTCCAGCCTGTGGCTCCCGAACAGCATCTCTGGATCCACCCTTGGCCAGGTAGGAGCTTGCTACTCTGAAGGGAAGAACACAAGCCTGGCTGGATTCACCACCTGCTGAGCCCTTGGGCCTTGAGTGAACATTGGTGGTAGCCAGGCAGTAGTTGTCACAGGCCTTGGGCAAGACCCAGTACTGTGCTGGCTTTGGGTCTGGCCCAGGATAGTCCCAGTGGTGGAGAACACAGGGGTGCTTGTGTCACCCATCCCCCTGCTCCAGGTAGTTCAGTATGGAGAAACAGACTTTTTGTTTTGTTTTGTTTTGCCGGAGAGGCCGGGGGGGTGGGAGGTGAAAGAAGTAAGAGAAGAGAACAAGAATTTCTGCCTGGTAATCCAGAGAATTCTTCCAGATCTTATCCAAGACCACCAAGCGGGTACCTCTGTGAGTCTGTAAGAGCCATAGTGTTACTGGGCTTGAGGTGCCCTCTAATGCAGACACAGCTGCAATGACCAAAGCTTTAGATCACAGCACTTAATTTTCTTCAGATACTTGGAAAGCCTTACCAAGAAGGGCAGTTACAAAAAAGCCCAGACTGCAAAGACTATAATAAATACCTAATTATTCCATGCCCAGACATTCACTTACATCCATAAGCATAAAGACTATCCAGAAAAACATGACCACACCAAACAAATTAAATAAGGCAGCAGTGACCAATCCCAGAGTGACAGAGATATGTGACCTTTAAGAAAGTAAATTCAAAATAGCTGTTTTGTGGAAGTTAAACAAAATACAAAATACAGAGAAGGAATTCAGAATCCTATCAGATAAATGTAACAAAGTTATTAAAGTAATTTTTGAAATTTCATCAGAAATTCTGGAGCTGAAAAATTCAATTGACATACTGAAGAATGCATCAGAGCCTCTAAACAGCAGAATAGATCAAGCAGAAGAATGAATTGTGAGCTTGAAGACAGGCTACTTGAAAATACACAGTCAGAGAAGACAAAATAATAAAGAATAAAACAGAATGAAACACATGTACAAAAATCTTGAAAATAGCTTCAAAAGAACAAATCTAAGAGTTACTGGCCTTAAAGCAGAGGCTGAGACAGAGATCAGGGTAGAAAGTTTATTCAAAGGGATAACAGAGAACTTCCCAAACTTAGAGAAAGATAACAATATTCAAGAATAAGAAGGTTATAGAACACCAGGCAGATTTAACCCAAATAAGACTGCCTTAAGGCATTTAATAATCAAACTCCCAAAGGTCAGGATAAAGAAAGGATCCTAAAAGTAGCTAGAGAAAAGAAACAAACATACAAAGGAACTCCAATACATCTGGCAGCAGAATTTTCAGTGGAAATCTTACAGTCCAGGAAAGAGTAGCATGACATATTCAAAGAGATGAGGGAAATAAAAACACACACATACACACACACACAAAAGAACCCACTTTTACCCTAGAATAGCATATTCAGCAAAAATATCCTTAAAACATGATGGAGTAATAAAGACTTTCTCAGACAAATAAAAGCTGAGGGATTTCCTCAGTACCAGAACTGTCCTACAAGAAGAAATACTAAAGGAAGTTCTTCATTCTGGATAAAAAGGACATAAACAAGCAATAAGAAATCATTTGAAGGTACAAAACTCACTTGTAATAGTAAATACACAGACAAACACACTAAAGTCACAGAGTATTATAATACTGTATTCGTGGTATGTAAACTACTCATATCTTGAGTAGAAAGAAAATGATGAACCTATCAAAAATAATAGCTACAACACTTCTCAAGACATAGTATCATCAGATATAAACAGAAACAATAAAAAGTTAAAACATTAGGGGTAAAGTTTTTATTAGTTTTATCTTTGCTTGTTTGCTTTTGCAATCAGTATTAAGTTGTTTTAAGTTTAAAATAATTCTAAGATGTTATTTGCAAGCCTCATGGTAACTTCAAATCAAAACACCTAAAACAGATACACAAAAAATAAAAAGAAAGAAATTAAAACACGACCAGAGAAAATTACCTTCACAGACAGGAAGACAAGAAGGAAAGAAGGAAGGAAAAGAAAATCACAGAACAACCAGAAAACAAATAACAAATGGTAGGAGTAACTTCTTACTTATCAATAATAACATTGACTGTAAATGGACTAAGCTGTCCAATCAAAAGATATAGAGTGTCTGAATGGAGAAAAAAACAAGGCCCGATGTTCTTTTCCCTACAAGAAACACACTTGACTTATAAAGACACACAGAGACTGAAAATAAAGGGATGGAAACAGATATTCAATGCAAATGTAAACCAAAAAAAGAGCAGGAGTGGCTATACATATATCAGACAAAATAGATTTCAAGTCAAAAACTATAAAAAGAGACAAAGAAGGTCACTGTATAATAATGAGGGAGCCAATTTAGCAGGAGGATATAACAATTTTAAATATATATGTACCTGACACTGGAGCACTAAGATATATAAAGCAAACATTATAAAAGCCCAAGAGAAAGATAGAACTCAATATGACAAAAGCTGGAGACTTCAACATCCCACTTTCAGCATTGGACAAATCATCAAGACAGAAAATCAACAAAGAAACTTTAAATTTAATCTGCACTATAGAACAAATGAACCTAGTAAATATTTACAGTACATTTTTTCTGATGGCTGCAGAATATGCATTCCTCTCCTCAGCTCATAGATTATTCTCAAGGATAGACCCTATGTTTGGCCACAAAAACAGTCTTTAAAAAAATTCAAGAGGCCGGGCGTGGTGGCTCACGCCTGTAATCCCAGCACTTTTGGAGGCCAACGTGGGTGGATCACGAGGTCAGGAGATTGAGACCATCCTGGCTAACACGGTGAAACCCGTCTCTACTAAAAATACGGAAAAAAAACTAGCCTGGCGTGGTGGTGGGTGCCTGTAGTCCTAGCTACTTGGGAGGCTGAGGCCAGAGAATGGTGGGAATACAAGAGGCGGAGCTTGCAGTGAGCCGAGATCATGCCACTGCACTCCAGCCTGGGTGACAGAGCGAGACTCCATCTCAAAAAATAAATAAATAAATAAATAAATAAATAATAAATAAACAAACAAAAAATTCAAGAAAATGAAATCATATTAAGTACCTTCTCTGACCACAATGGAATAAGCTAGAAATCAATACCAAGAGGAATTTTGAAAACTATACAAACATATGAAATTAAACAGTATTCTCCTAAATGACAAATGGGTTAATGAAGATATTAAGAAGAAAGTTTAAAAATTTCTTGGAACAAATGAAAATTAAAACACAACATATTAAAACCTATGAGACACAGTGAAAACATTATTCAAAGGAAAGTTTGTAGCAATAAGCACCGACATCAAAAAAGTAGAAAAACTTCAGGTAAAGAACCTAATGATGCATCTTAAAGAACTAGAAAAGCAAGAGCAAACCAAACCCAAAATTAGTAAAAGAAATAATAAAGATCAGAGCAGAAATAAATGAAACTTAAATTAAGAAAATGATACAAAATATCAATGAAACAAAGTTGTTTTTTAAAAATAAATAAAATCAACAAACCTTATGCCTTAACTAAGAAAAAAAGAGAGAAGACCCAAGTGGAAAAAATCAGAGACAAAAAAGAGACATCACAATTGATACCTCAGAAATTCAGAGGATTATTAGTGGCTACTATGAGCATGTATATATCAATAAATTTGAAAATTTAAAAGAAATAGATAAATTTTTAGACATATACAACCTACCAAGATTGAACCATGAAGAAACCTGAAACCTGAACAGACAAATATAGAGTAATGAGATCGAAGCCATAATAAAAATCTCCCAGCAAAGAAAAGCCCACTACCTGATGGCTTCCTTGCTGAATTTTATCAAACATTTAAAGAAGAACTAATATTTGTTCTACTCAAACTATTCCAAAAATGGAGGAGGAGGGAATACTTCTAAACTCATTTTATGAGGTCAGTATCACCCTCATACAAAAACCAGACAAAGACACTTCAAAAAAATAAAACTACAGGCCAATATCCCTGATGCAAAAATCCTCAGCAAAATACTAGCAAACTGAATTCAGGAAGACACTAAAAAGTTCATTCATTATGACCAAGTGGGATATAACCCAGGGATGCAATTTTGACTCAACATATGCAAATCAGTCAATTTGATACATCATAGCAACAAAATTAAAGACAAAAACTATGTAACCATTTCAACTGATGCTTAAAATGCATTTGATGAAACGCAACATCCCTTTATGATAGAAATCCTCAAAAAACTAGGCATAGAAAAACATATCTCAGTTGGGTATAGAAGGAACATATCTCAACACAATAAAAGCCATATACAACAGTCACACAGTTAGTATACTGAATGGGGAAAACTGAAAGCCTTTCCTCTAACATCTGAAACAAGACAAGGATGTCCACTTTAATCACTGTTATTCAATATAGTATTAGAAGTTCTAGCTACAGCAGTCATATAAGAAAAATAAATTAAGGGCATCCAAATTGGAAACAAAGAAGTAAAATTATTCTGATTTGCAGATGATATGATCTTATAATTGGAAAAATCTAAAGACTTAATCAAAAAAGTATTAGAACTGATCACTTTAGTAAAGATCCAGGATACAGAATCAATACACAAAACTCAGTAGCACTTCCATGTGCCAACAATAAAATATCTGAAAAAGAAGTCAAGAAAGTAATACATTTACAATAGCTGCAAGTAAAATAATACACCTATGAATAAGATTAACCAAAAAAGTGAAAGATCTCTACAATGAAAACTATAAAACATTGATGCAAGAAATGGAAGAGGACACAAAAATGGAAAGGTATTCCATGTTCATAAATTGGAAGAATCAACATTGTTAAAATGTCCACACTACCCAGTGCAATCTACAGATTCAGTGAAATCCCTATCAAAATACCAATGACATTCTCCACAGAAATAGAAACAATAATCCTAAAATGTATATAGAACGACAAAAGACCCAGAATAGCTAAAGCTATCCTGAGCAAAAAACTGTAAGAATCACATTACCTGACTTCAAATTATGCTACAGAGCTATAGTAAGCAAAACAGCATGGTACTTGAATAAAAACAGACACATAGACCAATGGAACAGAATAGAGAACTCAGAAATAAATCCATACGTCTATAATAAACTCATTTCTGACAAAGGTGTGAATAACATTCGTTGAGGGAAGAACAGTCTCCTCAATAAATGATGCTAGACAAACTGAATATCCTTAGGCAGAAGAATGAAACTAGACCTCTATCTCTCACCATATAAAAAATCAAATAAAAATGGATTAAGAACTGAAATCCAAGTTTTCAAACTATGAAACTACTATTAAATAAAAGAAAACACTGGGAAAACTCTCCAGGACATTGGTCTGGGCAAAGATTTCTTGAGTAATAACCCTACAGACACAGGCAACCAAAGCAAAACTGGACAAAAGGGATCCCATCAAGTTAAAAAGCTTCTGCACAGTAAAGGAAGCAATCAACAAAGTTGAAGGGACAACCCACAAAATGAGAGAATTTTTTTCAAACTGTTCATCTGAGAAGGGATTAATAACCAGAATATGTAAGGAGCTCAATCAACTCAATAAGAACAAATGTAATAATCTGATTAGAAAATAGGCAAAAGATCTGAATAGACACTTCTCAAAGCAGAAATAAAAATGGCAAACAGGCCTATGTTTGGTGCTCAACATCATTGATTATTTGAGAAACGCAAATCAAAACTACAATGAGACACCGTATTACTCCAGTTAAAATGGCTTTTATCCAGAAGACAGGCAATAACAAACATTGCTGAAGATGTAGGAGGAAAAGGAACCCTCATACACTGTAGGTGGCAATGTAAATTAGTACAATGGTGATAAAGAAGAGTTTGGAGGTTTCTAAAAAAAACTAAAAGTAGAACTACTATATGATCCAGCAATTCTCTGCTAAGTATATACCCAAAAGGAAGGAAATCAGTATATTGAAGAGATTTCTTCACTCCCATGTTTATTGCAACACTATTCACAATAGCCAAGATTTGGAAGCAACCTAAGTGTCCATCAACAGATGAACAGATAAAGAAAATTTGGTATTGATACACAATGGAGTGCTCTTTAGCCATAAAAAAACCTAGATTCTGTCATTTGCAAGATCATGATTGGGACTGGTCATTATGTTAAGTTAATGTTAAATAAGCCAGGCACAAAAAGACAAACTTCACATGTTCTCATTCATTTATACTTGAGAGCACAATGGGATGACTACAGTCAACAAAAATTTATTGTACATTTAAAAATAACTAAAAAAGTGTAACTGGAATACTTATAACACAAAGAAGGTGATGGGTACCCCACTGACCCTGATGTTACTATTACGCTATGTATGCCTGTATCAAAATACCTCATATGCCCCATAAATATATACCCTTATTATGTGCCTGTAAGAATTAAAAACTTAAGAAAAAGACCTTCAAGCAGATTAATATCTTATGAGGATAGAATTCTGTGGGATACATAGAATGGTAATATAAAGTCAAAGAGAAAAAGTTACAGTGTAAAACTTCCAACCACTAAAGAACTTAGTCACATATATTTTAAATGGATGATGATGGGTATCAAATTACCATGGTAATTAAATCCAGTGCATGCATTTAAGTGGTAATGTGAAAATTTCATTTAAAATCATCAATATTTATAATACTCACGAAATTGCACCATCATAGATATTTAAATTTATGATGAAGAATTTTAGATGCCAACCTAAAAATATGCAATAAGGTATAATTTTTCAAACTTATTTTATGGAGTGTAGAATACACAATTTTGAAGACCAGTAACTTAGAATATAGGCATATGATCCTTTTCTTTGGGTTTCAGTTGCTTCATACAGTGTTTGGACAGTAGTTAGAATTATTCATGTCGGGTATTGGAAGAGTGGATGTATCACAGTGCTACAAGGGGGGGCACCCTGATGTCAGATCCCTGGGTTCACATTCCAGCTCTGTCACCTACAAAGTTGTGTGACAGTGGGCATGTCAGCTAACCTCTTATCCTCCCCCTCATTGAAGCAATGATGATACGAGGATGACTGTAGATGATGTATGTCCAATGTTCAGGACCCACATATCATCCATTTAGGGTAGGTATTCAAAAGAAATGGAGCTGCTCAGCGTTTTCTATCAGAGTCGGTAAATTCGAGTTTCTACAGGGTCAACTGGTTTTCGCAGCTTCAATTTCCATGTTTCTTAGGAAACAAGATAAAGTTTCTCATGGTGATTCCATTTTTTGTAAACATTTATTTCCAAAACAAGAATAATGAAAACAAATAATGTCAGGAAATTATGATTTTTGTTCTTTTAGCATAGAGAACATCACCATAAACAGAGAAACAAAACCTTGGAAAGGTTCTATAAGAGTGCTATATGCTCCCTTATAGCCTGAAATAGGGATATTAAAAAAAAATTATTTGGTCCGGGCACAGTGGCTTACGACTGTAATCCTAGCACTTTGGGAGGGGTGGGCGGATCACGAGGTCAGGACATCGAGACCATCCTGGCTAACACGATGAAACCCCATCTCCACTAAAAATACAAAAAATTAGCCGGCCGTGGTGGCTGGCGCCTATAATCCCAGCTACTCGGGAGGCTGAGGCAGGAGAATGGCGTGAACCCGGGAGGCGGAGCTTGCAGTGAGCCGTAATGGCACGGCTGCACTCCAGCCTGGGCGACAGACAGAGACTCTGTCTCAAAAAAAAAAAAAAAAAAATTATTTAACCTCACGTTGCCATTGCCAGTAATAAGTAGGCAGTTTATTAAAATGGATAATCAACAAATTAAAAATCTCAGTATAGTAGAAACTAAAGTAACTTAGACAAAGGAGACATTCAAGAAAAAAGAACACGCCCTCTGCTTCTGGCAGCAAAGGACAGCCCTGATTCTCCTGATCAACACAGCAACGGTGGAAAATATTTGCACAGTGTGAGTACTTACCCTGTGCCATCTCACCTAGGGACTGTGAACCAGACCAGTAGCTCATTCTTGACAGGGAAGGCCTGGAACATGCAACCCGCAATTCTCAGATTCCAGTAGAAGTGTGTGTAACTAATGTGTCTCCTAACTTCATTTGGTTGGAGTGGGAAAGACAATAAAAATAGAAGAGATTAAACTGGCCATTCCTCAGGGTCAGAAAATGAGCCTTAATTGTTTTTGTTTCCAGACCTGACATTGGTGTAGGTTACTTGGGAAGTTCCTATTCACTTAATGCTTCTTGAGCTAAACTGACTCTCTACTGGGCAGAGGGGGAGCTAGGGTAAGCCAAATCCACACTACTGTGAGAAACAGGAGAGGTTCCCTGAGCATGAAGCCAAAGAATTCCTGCTTCTTCCAGTGCTCCTTCCTCAGGATCTCCATTAGAGAAAATTAGATTTTAATCAGGCAATTAGGATCACACTAGTTTTGATGCATGCTTGAGAATACAACTGAAATTCCTTATCTATAAACCATGTGTGAGTATCATTTAGTTATTGCCTTGGTTCATCCCAGGGCCACGTGCAAGCAGGATAGCAGCATGAAAAACTTCTTGGAATCAAATAGCCCTGGAGAAAGTCATGGCTCTGACACTTAATCGGTGTACTATATTGGGTGAATTACTTGAATTATCTGACTTCCATTTTCTCACCTGTAAATTGCGGGTAATAATAAGAATCTTGAGGATTTTTCTAAGGATTTTATGTAAAGCCTAATCCATAGTAGACACTTAGTGGCAGCTTAGTGTTAAATGCTCTAATGGTTTGTGATGTCATGCTAAAATGTGCAGGCCGTCTAAGGAAAAAGTTATTGGCTATAGTCATGAATGTTCTGGGCAAATACTAATTATATTGATTTCCATATATTGAATGGGTCTGTGAAGTCATTAAAAAGTTTAAGCTATGTGTTCACACCTTTAACAATAATTCAGAAGATGGTTCATTCAAGTATGACCAGGAAAAACTTGCTGACAAAGCATCAATATGCTATATTTTAATGACATCATTTTATGTTCTATTACCCAGTATTCATCACAATAGCCCATTTATGCAAGAATATCACTCTTTTGGGATGCATACATCAGCCAGCAAATTTAAATAGCCTCTAATAACAGAGTATAATGATTGAAAGTTGGAGAAAGAATATTACTTGCTGGTGAAAAAGAAAAACAGAAAATCAAGACAAGTGGTGAAGGATTTCATAAGCCTGGATCTCATTGGGCCTGTCCCTGAGTCAGTGTGAGACTGTTGAGAGGATGTACCATTTCCTCAGCCAAGAAACGAGCAGACAACTCTTCTAACCATCTGGAAATTCAGTTTTTACAGTGGTTTAAATTGCTCCTCATGGCATTTTATTCTAGGTGCTAATATTCAAATATTTAAAATTTTAAATGAAGAGATGGTTTTTCATTGACTGGCTCTTACACTTGATCAAACTAAAGTAAGCAAGACAGACTAATGGAAATTTAGTGCAAATTTAAAGAAATACCATTTTCACTTTTATTTGTGTAATATTAAAATTTTTTATTTCTTTTTAAAATAAAGCAATGGTTTCTAAAGCTGTTGACTCGGTCTTTTATTTTCAGGAGGCTCTTATTAGCTTTTGCGTCAACACTCAGGTATTCAGAATTCTCCAGACATTTCAGTCTCATTCTATCCATCATTGAATAGAGGCAACTCTGTCTCACATTTCATCACATAATCTCCGTATTTTTTAGCATTATACATTGTGTTATATTAAAACTAAATCTAGATAACTAGTAAGTGGATGGTTAAAAGTCAAGCAAATATTTTTAATTGTAACGCATTTGGATAATACATGCAAAAGATAGGTTCAGTCTCATTTATAGTGGCTTGGTAAGATGATCACTGATGCTTCCATCATGGTATTTTCTAGAAGTATTGAAGAGAAGCCAATACACCTTTCTTTAATACTACAAGGTCAGTATATAGACACAGTCATTGGGAGGAAAGACAGAGTTACAATCCCTGATTTCTGATTAAGAAGCAAAAGCTCCTCCAAGATGCTCTGTGCATAGAGGCAGTCCCAGCTCTACAGTCACATTTTGCTGACCCACTGACACAGAAAGAAATAATTTAATAGTGTCACTGGAAGATTTCCAGACTACGATGTTTCTGATTATTTAAAAATCCTTCTAGTCCTTCAGCATTTACAAATCCTGCTGGATAAAAGACACTTTAAAATCCTAAGTTATCATTAAGAAAAGTAAAAGGAATTCTCATAGGCCAAATGGAAAAGGAAAGTGAAAATCAGGGGAGTGATGGGAGCTGACTTTCTGCAGTGCTACAGCCCTGGGAACCAAAAGGGTTTAGGTCTAATGGCACCAAGAGGATGAACAGCAAGGCCTCAGCCTGAAGGAGGTGGGAGTTAGAACTGATCCCGTCTTTACCCCTGCTAAGGCTTATACACCCTGGGAACAAACAGAATAGTGAAAAAAAAAGTCTATAGGCACAGGGAGAAGAAAGGGATTATTTATAGTTTTGCCTAGGATTAAGATGAGAACAGAGAAAATCTGGGCAATAATTTATATCTATGGGCTTATCTTTATTTTGACTGGGGTTTCACTTTATCTTTCTGGCCCAAGAATTCTATAACTGAGACCACAAATTCTCACAGGCTGGTAAGATTTCAGGGATTTCCTTAGAAAAAGAAGTTTTGCATTTACTTCTGACAGACATCCCTGAAATCAATTCAAGCAATAATTGCAACCCAAAGTATATAAGATTTTCACACACACAAAAAACATCATTTACTCTAGGTTATTACTGAGTGATTTGACTTCATGGGCACCAAGGGCGCTCAACTCTTAAGTCCCAATACTGCTGTGGGAAGCAACAGGATTCCTTCAGCAAATTCTACTAAGATGGTAAATCTTAATATCAGTAAAGTCACGACACATTCTTGAATGGATGGAGTAATGAAGAATTTGAAACACACACACACACACACACACACACACACACACATCCTTCTAATGCTGATATCCTCCCTGTTAATGAATCACTGATTAAATCTTTAATATGCAAGAGGAGTTCTGGAAGTTAAATCCGGAGAAATCTACTGGGCTCACAGATGTCATTCTTGTATCTTCTTTCTTTCTTCCTTTCTCTCTCCTTTTCCCTCTGCTTTACTCTCCTCTTTCCTTCCTTTCTTCCTTCTTTTCTTTTCTTCATTCTTTCTCCTTTTCTTCCTTTCTTCCTTCTTCTTTACACAGGCAGCTATAAAACAGGCACTTAACAAATTTGTTGCTTATTTTCTGATTAAATATGGAAAAAAGGCAATGACTGCAAGAAAAAGTTCTGCCATTTCTCTACAACTTAAACCTTTGATACTTTGGGAAGTGATGTTTATTTTGAAAGAGGAACATGTAACAATCTAAAGTCATTGGTCAATTTCAGGGTAAACCTAACAGCTTTTTTGACTCGACTATTTCGAGAGCCATCTTTTATTCTGCCATCCTTGCTTTCTTTCTCCTTTAATTTTTCTATTTAATTTCATTAGAAATGCTTCTGAGCCAACTGATATAAGAAGACATTTTGAAATAAGTTGAGAAAACTGGAAATATGAAAATAAAGATGAATAAAATGAAAGGAAGCCAAGTATGAGGTTGGTACGCAGAGTATGTACATTGAAGTCTAGTCCTCTTCCTCAAGGTAGAACACGATACATCTTTGTGGCTTCACAGGGAATAAGACTAAAGAATATGGACAGAAACAACTTCATGGTTTATTACTAGGTGTAGAGACAAAGTAACTCTTCTGAAAAATATCACTTACACCGGCCTAGTAAGCGATTCTCTCCTGGGCCCACACTGAAGGACTTAATACTTCTCACCCCCAAAGTAAGTCAAACTCAACAGTTAACTTATGATTACTTTAGATTTTACTAAAGATTTCTCTGGGGAAAGTGAGAAAAGTTCCATTGTAATGATAAACACAACTTAAGAGAGTCTTCTTAGAACACACTCTTGCCACCTCAAGCATCCTCACTCCCAGGGCAACATCAGCAGCCTAAATGGCTCTAGCCTTTCCCAATCATTTTCAGGGTAGGCCTAAGCTCCGAGGACAGCATGCCATCTAAAACATGGTAGTGACCACCAAGGGTGTAGGGTGTAGCAACATGAGCCCTAATATGAATTGCATCCTGATAGCTTAAATTTGGTATTGTAGTATGCCTACCTATGGCAATTTCTAGCAATGTTCTATTGGCTTGGTAGTAGGTGCCCAGTCAATCAGAATCATCAGCTATTTTCTCCAAACCTGTTGAGGTATGGCACTATGATGGTGCTGTGGGAGATTCAAAGTGCTATTTTGTCTATAAAGGCATTTATAATCTGGCCAGGAGGCAACACTGTGCAAAAGAAATAATCGGAGAATAAATAGCACAGTAAACATAATAAGAAATTGCCAGGGACTGTAAGAGCCAACTATGTGAAGGCTACTGCCTGAGAGCAATTGTCCTGCCGACAAGTGTGGTCATAGGTGTGATTTCCTTGCACAACAGAGACAAGGGTAGGTAGAGGGAGGAGAGCTGGAGGCAACTGTAAATTTGCTCCTCTGAGCACAGCAAGTAGGTTATTAAAGATATTTACCTTCGATTGATGCCTGAGGCTCTGTTAGGAATGGGAGAAACAGATCCACAGGAGAAAATAGATTCTTTTCTTCTTTGGGTTCTAATACATATTGGTGCAGTTGCCTGCCATATGGAGATATAAGTCTACATATATACTTTATGTTTATTTACTCATATTGTAGTAAATCTAAACTGCACAGAAACTTCTGCTGTTTTGAACACTTAGGATAGTGTTCCATCCTTTCTGAAAGATGAAGAGATGGACTCTTGATATATAATTTGTGGTGTGAGGACAGGTGCTTCTTTCACTTTGCTAATGACATATTTCTAAGGACAGAAAAATTCGTCTCCAACTCCATGGCTATGACATCGATTCTATAATAAAATCATTCATTGTCTACCCTTTTAAAGGATTTCTAAAGTCCTCATCAATGAGCAGTTACTAAGATCCTACCGGAAACCCAGCTATGTCCCCTCTGCCTGGAAGTCCTTTATCTCTGTCTTTGTTGCAATGTATTTAACTCCTTAAGGTCCATTGCAAATGCCTCCCACATCCTAAAGCCTTCCCTGAGGGCCCCTACTCTGTAACCTTCTGAGATCACTTCTACCTCTTTTTGCCATGTAGCATAGTCTGCTTTGCAGTGTAGTTATTGATTCCTTACTCAACCCCCACCAAGTTGTTGGTTATCTAAAGACAGGGAGAAGAGATAATCACTTCAGAATAATCTGAGTCTCCCAGCAGAATGCACAGAACACAGTCATTAAAACTGAATTGTGTTGAATTAAATAGAAAACCATTTTGATGATTTCTCATGAATCTGTATTTCTCAACATGAAATTCCCTTCTTTTCTAGTACTGTGATGTACTACCTAGATCCTCCTCAGGAAAACAAGGTTTCCCACCCTAGTTGCTAGAAGTCAGTCCTCAACTGTCAACCCCTTTGGGGATTAGCTCAGCAGCTGGGAGCTTCCTCACCCAAGGCCACACCCACTGGCAAAGATCCATAAAGGCCTTGCCCCTCCTTGGAGAATCTCCGTAATGTCATCCATCTTCAGAGCTTCTCTCAGGCTTGCAGAGGTGACGGTGTCACTACTTGAGCCCTGTCTGCCTGATCCTGCTTCCTTCCTTTTCGTTCCACCTGTGTTCATCCCATGAGCACCTTCTGAGGGGTATCCTATACAATAATCTCCTGTCTAGTCCCCTTCCCGAGCACACAGACTGAAACATACATGTTGAACATAAAAGTACTATATGCCTTTTATTTTCTCATTTACCTCTGACCATAGTCATGAGTATAGTGGCCATAGAGGAGCTGGACTGAGATTTCTACAGTGATGCTCCACTGCAGGTTGCATGGTATTTTATTTAACAGCCAAAATATGCTCCTTCTCTCTATTTTTCTGGAAATAAACACACAGATGTTTGGTGGAAGAAACTAAACTACATTGCTAGTTCTCCTGGGGCCTATTTACCTTATCTTTTCAAAACAAAGAGTCAATCTATGTTTACTTGCCAAGAGAAAAATGTCTGAATTTATATCCCTTTTCCCATTTGCAGAAGGCGTAAATGTCTTCAGAAAGGTTAAGATCATCTTCTAGGTGCTTCAAAAGCCTGTTTCAAAGAAAATTTTCAAATTATAAATTATGTATGAAAAGATACAGATACAAAATGCTATTAAGAAAAGAAACTAAGTTAATGAAAGGAAACTCATTCTATATTTTTTTCTGAGACAAAATGGATGACCCCACTTTAGCAGAAAGCAGTTGAAAATCTTCATGTAAAGCCACAGCATCAAAAAGCAACATTCTTGACAAATATAAATTTCAAGTAGTATTATAAAGCTAGTCCAGAAAATATAATCATTCTGAACATTTGATTTGTAAGATATTGAACTCATATTAGATATTGTGATATTTTGAGAATCCATTAAAGTTCTCAAGAAAAAAAAGAAACCCATGGTCAAGTGAATTTACATTTCTAACTTGCAACAAGGATGCAGTAGAAGTTGATAAAAGCACGGAAATGACTTAGTGATAAAAAGAAATATTAGAAATAAAAAATAAACACTTTCATGACAACATTTCTTACTGTAGAAATCTTCATGATAATTAACAAAATAAATAAAAGCAACATGATAAAAGCTTCAATTTTCTTGTTGTTTTATAAAATTAAGAGCTACAGCAGGCCGGCTTGGTGGCTCACACGTGTAACCCCAGCACTTTGGGATGCTGAAGCAAGGGGATTGCTTGAGCCCAGGAATTTGAGACCAGCCTGAACAACAAGGGAAGACGCCATCTTCGTTTTATTAAAAATAATTTTAAAAGAACTACAGCAATTCATTTTATGGGAAAATATGCTATGACTACATTTTTTAAAGAACTATATTTTTTCTAAATAAGAGTACTAAGAAACTCTATAAAAATTTGTTAAAATTTTTAAAAATTAATTTTTGTGAATATTTGTAATGTGCCAGACATTTTCAATGTATAATTTAATTTAATTTTCACATTCATCTTTTGAAGTTTCATCACTCCTGTTTTAAAGATATGAAAACTGAGATTCAGCTTCAGAGAGGTTATGTAACTTGCCTAAGGTAGGATTCCAGCAAAGATCTAGAAACTCCGAGATCAATGCCGGCTTACTTACAACATAAAATCAGCATTGAAATCGATTTTCTTTTCAGGTTTCAGGGCTGATTCAATTTTTGACTGAATACTAAATTCAGTTTTTGCAAATCTTTGTCTCACTTCTTTCATTTGGGTTGGAGGCTATGGCGGGAGATTCTGAAACTCTTTGAAGTGTATTTTTTAGATTATTTTTAAACTTACCAAAAAGTGACTTCATCATTTTACCCAAAGATTTAGAGGGTAATTTGCTCTGTCTTTGAAGTTTAATAGTTGTTTTTAGGATGTGTATCAGAATGTATCGTTTTGGGTTTATTCTCTCCACATTCACTGTGGGTCGTTTAACGTCTACATTTAAGTCTTTACAATTCAACATTCTGCCCTAGAATTGTTTTTGTTTTTCTGTGTGTTTTTTTTTAATAATGTTAAGCATCAGTTCAATCTATTGCTTGGTTTTTCTTCTTCAGAGACATTACTGTGTTAGACCTTTTTCTGTATTTATTTCTATATCATTTTATCTGTAATTTTTAAACGTTTTTGCGTGTTTTTGTTTTTATACCTCTTTTCAATGCATCTCAGTACATTTTCAGTTGATTCTATTCCTCCCTAGATATTTATAATTAGTGTTCATTTCTGATACAATTTTGTTCTTTTCCTCAAATTTTTCCAGGCTTAACTATCATCTTTTTTTATATAGTGCTTTTGATGATACTTAACTCATGATAGAGTGTTACGTTACAGTTTTCCTCTGCTTTATATCTGCATTGTGGTCCTTTGTAAAGGTTTTGTGCTTTTGCCAGAGCATTAAGTTGTAGAAGAGGAAAAAGATATTTTTCTCTTTCCCTTCCTCCTATGTTCTTAGGTGGGGGCCCTGTTAGCTAGACTGACCAAAGATTAACAAGAGAAAAAGAAGCAGAGGTATATTAACATGTGCCTGGTGCATACACCTGAGAGCTCTCAGAGATATGTGTGCCTCAAAGAGTGGTTAGACCATGGGTTTATATAGCTTCTTCACAAAGAACAACACGTTTGGCTGGCCTAGGTAACCGCTCATGCCTGTAATTCTATTAATAACACTTTTGGAGGCCAAAGTGGAACGATCACTTAAGGCCAGAAGTTCAAAACCAGCTTGGGCATTACAGCAAAACCTCATCTCTAAAAAAATCAAAATTAAAATTAAAAAATAGCCAGTTGTGGTGGTGCACACCTGTAATCCTAGCTACTTGGGAGACTGAGGTAGGAGAATTGCTTGAGCCCAAGAGTTTGAGGTTGCAGTGAGCTATGATCATACCACAGCACTCCAGCCTGAAAAACAGAGCAAGACCTGTCTCTAAAAACAACTGAGTTTTAAGGATGGCAAGCTGTGAGAATGTAAACACAGGGGAGAAACTACTGGAAGATAGGGCTAGTTAGTAGGTTTGTTGTATAGATTCCTCTGGTAGCGCCTCCAGGTTGTTAAGCGTCTATAGTTGTCTTCGATAATTAATTTCTGTCTTCCTGGTACAGAGGGGAAGGGGGACATCTTTACAAAGTTATGTCTTGCTTTTAGGCAAATAGGGGGAGGGCAGAAAGCTTTTCTTGTATCTGCTTCTTTTTCACTGGCTTCAGCTAAAAATAATTCTTATGCCAAGTGACATATTTTGGAGTGGTATCTTCTCCTACCCTTCAAGGTCCTTTTCCTTAGGGAGTGTGAATTTGGGTGACTTACAAGGTTTCTTAATTTAAAAGTACCCTTTTTTATTGTTGGAGAGTTTCATTCCTTTAATATATAGTCTTTTTGGACAGATAGGTTTTGTTGTTGTGTCTTGCTGTGATAATGCTTTAACTTCAGTAGGATTCTTCATTTTCATTGACTGCTCCTTCTTTCCCTTCATGGATGAGTCTGAGAGTCATCTCACTCTTCCGGGATATCTTTCCAATAATGCCCTTCTGGTCTGCACACCTCCAAGCCTCCTCCTTTCTACCATCCAAGTGGCAATTCTCTCTTCCCCAGGTCTCACACTGTAGTCACTACTTCCCTCTGGGGATGGGGAGCAGGGAGACCTGTCTTTTCTATGGGTAATTTCTACTTGGTTTGCCAGGACTCCTACCTCTGTATGCTCTGCTCTGCCCTGTGCAGTCTCCACCGATTTTCTGCTTTTCACAGGCTGTTGAGCCAGCTGGGCTGGTCTTGATGTTCACTTCCCCACTTCCATGTAAACTGACATATGAGATAGTCTCTGTGTCCTTGTTACACAGTTGGCATGGATTTATATATCTTTGTATTTTGGGCTTTTCATACAGAGATTCAGAGTTTGAGGCTACAAAATTGAACTGTTGATTCTAATTTTATGTGCTCTTATGTATTTTTATCTTCAAAATCTGTCAACTTCTGAAAATACACATGAAAAAATTTCCCATTACTATTGTAATGGGATTGTGCATTTATCGGGTTCGCTTGTATTTCCAAAGCTGTCTGCATGGTGAATATTGTGCTGCTGATTATGACAACTCTCTTGTCTTTGGAGATGATAACATCTGTTGTTTTATGCCATTCACTGTCACCTTTAACAGCTTTGGCCTTGCATTGCATTTATCTGATGTTGCCATCACCATTTCATAAGATCACTTATGGTCTTCATTGCCCTGGTTGCTCTGACCACCGCTCCATTTCCAGTGCTTCTTACTTTATGTTACATGTGTCTTGTGAACATCATAGAGCTGCATTTTGCTTCCAAGCAAAATATGAGATTCTTTAATTTTGAGAAAAGAATTCAGTCCATAAATATTATGCATATTTGGCACAATAATTTCTACACTTGCTTTTGTTTCTACTGTACTATTTTGCCACTTTATTATCTTAGGTTTTGCTTCTTCAAATACATTTGTTCCCCCATCTTTTTGCCACACGTGGTCCAAATTATGTCAAATCTCAGCTACTTGATCTCCTCATTTTCACTCTTACCTTTCAATTCAGTTTACGTACAGCTGCCAAAATAATATTTAAAATATTTAAACCAAATTATATCACTCCTCTGCTAAAACATTTTAATTGCCACCAGGTGCAATTAGAATAAGATGCACATTCTTATTGTGCAATGAGACTGCATGATCTGTCTCCTCATGTGGCTTTCCAATCTCCTTGTATTTTTCTTTTTTGCTATCACATTCTGATCCACTGACACTAGCGTTTTTACTGTTTCTTAAAAGTGCGAAACTTGTCTAGGACTCTGGAACATTGCCTTTACTCATTTTGGAAGATCTCCCCCCTAACTCTTCAACTGGCAAGCTCCTCTTAACCAGTAAGATCTCAGGTTAGATGTCCCCTTCCTTGACAATGTTGAAAAACACCTGGCCCTCATAATTCTCTGTAGCATGGAATGATTTATTTCCTCTAGAGCAGTAGGCAATAAACAAATAAATGAAATAATTACAAATTGTCAGTTTACAGCTGCTAAAATGTAAGTTTTATGAAGCCAGGGGTCATGTTTGTCTTTTTTTGCATGGTCCATCGAAACCACAGAGATCCTCTATCACTTTCTCGATTGGTTCTCTTCCCTCTCCTTTCACTGTGGTATCAAGATCAAGATCTTTAAGTGGCACATAACATCCTCCACGATCTTTCCTTATTGACCTCTCTAGTCTCATCTTTTAAACTCACTCTGTCTATTTTTTAATGATCTAGGAATATCGCCTCAGTGTCGATTTCTCTCATGCTGTTGTATCTGCTTGAAATGACCTCCCCCACCTCTTCCCTTCTGCTTATCCTGTGTTGGCTAAATCGTATTTATGCTTCCACGATTAGCTTAGAACTTATCTCCTCTAGGAAGCTTTCCTTAACCCCAGTCCTTCCTGGCTGAACTAAGGACTCACTTTTGAGCTCCCTTAAGTCCACATAAGCATTCCCAATGTTGCTTGGTGCATGATAATAATATAATCTTATGTTCCCTCTTAGAAAATGTATGGTGTGTGATAGAGAAGGGGTTTTAGGTTAAAAGCTTTCTTTTATTTTGGATCAGTATGATATTAAAGAATTTATTACAAAGTTCATTGAATAAAATCTTTAATGTATACTACATTGACACAAATATTGACTTTTCCCTCTTAATAAATCATCAATTTTTAAAATATAGCTCAAGTTAGTGAATAAAAATCATACTTAGTCGCTAATTAATCTAAATATATAATATTGTGTGTGGTTTGAAAATGAAATATATATTTTAGTGTAAAAAATGTTAACTGTATTCAAACCCTGATCCTTAAATTTTTATTTTGTTCTAAAAATAACTTGTGATTTGTTTCTAAATGAAAATCTCAAAGAGGCTTTTTCAGGATACTCTTTGAAACAGTTCTCTTTTAATAGGGCACTGAAAAGGTGAATAGTTCTCGTTCAAAATAGATAAAAGTCTATTTTGGTATAGTTTTACAATGTTAACTTGCTAAAAATTATGAAAACATTTTTATGTGCTACAGAAAAAAAGTTTGACAAGACAGATGCTTAAAACTCTAGTAAAGGTCAATTTGAATCACATTTTCAAACCTCCTTTTATATTTTTCTCCCTCACTAACATGTTATACATCAATATCAATGTGTAAAAGGGGTATTTAAAAGAAAAATTCTCAAATTTCTGAAGACCTCTGATTCTCTAAATTTACCAACTTCTAGTTACTTCAACTGTAGATCAGAAGTGATGGGAAATTTTGTTTATGTTTTTTGAGTGTTGTATATGAGAATGATAACATAGTTATACTGTGGTAGGCGGAATAATGATCTCCAGAGACGTCCTTGTCCTTCGTAATATCTGGAACTCGTGCTAGAGCAAAAGTGATTTTGCAGATGTGATTAAGTTAAGGATCTGGGCATGGGGAGTGATCCTGGATTACCTAGATGAGTCCAATGTAATCACAGGAGGGCCAGAGTCAGAGAAAGAGATGCAATGAGGAAAGCAGAGGCAGGAGTGATGTGAAGGGGCCATAAGCCAAAGAATGCAGGTGGCCTCTGGGATCCGGAAAAGGCAAGGAAACAGATTCTCCCCTAAAGCCTTGAGAAGAAGGCTTTAGGTCTTGCTGACACCTTGATGTTAGGATTGATGACTTTCAGAACTGCAAAATATTTGTGTTGTTTGAAGCCGCCAAGTGTGTGGTAATTTGTTATAGCAGCAAGAGGAACCTAGTACATAGACATAGTTTAAGTTTACCTGTATAAAATGTCAAATAAGATGACAAAGAAGGATATTAGCAAAAATGTGAAACATCTTTCTATATAGGAGGACTAGTATACAAAAATGGTGGGTGAGGAGACTCACAGACAAATGAATGAATGGCTCCTTATCTTACACTTGGTTGAGTGCCTGTGTCAAATCAAAGGGATGCAAGCCTCTAATAAGCCATCCTAGTATTCACAGAGGCTTCCACCTTGAAATTCCATGACAGACATCCCCATTCTCAGATTATCTGCCATTGAGTTCCTAGGTTTCCTCTCCATGTGCCCTATCATCTCCACTCTCCTTGTCTAAAATATGTTTTAAAAGATTTATGGATACTTCCCCTTTCTTCTCTTGGTTTCACTGTTATCTGGGTAAATAGATGTGTTTATGTACTGGGGGAACAGGGACAGCTATGGAATCAGGACGAAGTTCCTATCAAATAAGTATTCCTTTAGTAATTTGTTCTTTTTTTTTCTTTTTTCTTTTTTTTGAGAGGGAGTCTTGCTGTGTTGCCCAGGCTGGAGTGCAGTGGTGAGAACTCAGCTCACTGCAAGCTCCACCTCCCGGGTTCATGCCATTCTCCTGCCTCAGCCTCCCAGTAGCTGGGACTAAAGGCACCCGCCACCACGCCTGGCTAATTTTTTTGTGTGTGTTTTTTAGTAGAGACAGGGTTTCACCGTGTTAGCCAGGATGGTCTCGATGTCCTGACCTCATGATCTGCCTGCCTCAGCCTCCCAAAGTGCTGGGATTACAGGTGTGAGCCACCGCACCTGGCCAGTAATTTGTTCTTAACCTAAAGGTAGGCTGAGCTGAGGAGACAGAGATCAGAGTCTGGGACAGCTGACATTCCTTGAATCTGCAGAGGAAGGCACTGGAAAACAGAGAGATACTTATTTAGGAGGAACTCCACACATCTAAAGCGGGTCCTCATGAGTCCTTGACCAAGAGCTGGGCTTGATATATGCAAGCTGAGCCTTCTTAAGGCTTTCCAGAGAATAGAAGCTACAGGATTGAGAGTCAACCAGATCTATTAGCAATCAAGTAGTGTTGGGGTCATTGGTGTGCCCAGATGGAAAGACGTTAAGGCTTTAACATGGGATATCCAAAGAAGACATCAAAAAGGCTACATCTTAGGAGTAAGGACCATGACTGAAAACAAGGGCTACTCTATACCTACCCCCAAAGCTTGAAACCAAACACCAATAAGAAGCACAGAGTAGATAAAGTTTGGAGGTTGAGTTCTGCCAAGCAAAAATGGTTTAGGGTTTCCCACAGAACCAAACCAAAACATATAAAATTAAGATTAAACAATGTAAAGGAAATCAGTGAAATTAGCCAATAATTAAACTGCCTACTACATACAGTTATCAGCTCTCCTTAGGAAAGAATTACAGAAACTAAAATATCTGAAATACATCCCCTTCATGTTTTCAAAACAATAATAAATTAATAGACATACAAAGAAACAGAAAAACTTGGCCTATACTCAAGAAAAAAGCAATCAGTGGAAAATTAACCTAAGATTTTCTCAATGTTATATTTAGCAGAATAATATTTAAAGCGCTTATTATGTGTTCAAATGATTTTTAAATGTCCTCAAAAATTATAGTGTTAACAAGTGAATAGACAGCGAATTTAGCAAAGAAACTGAAACTCTAAGAAAGGAAATAAATATACTCTAGGACTAAAATTACAGTGGCAGTAAACAAAAAATTCTCTCAATATTCAGGACAGATTGGAAGTAGGACAAGCTTTCTGTAGAAAGATCAATATGAATGAGGAAGTCTGAATAACAGGGAGAAAAAAAGACTGAAAAAAAGAAAAAGAATAGATACTCATGGAAATAAATGGCAGTATTAAATGACCTAGCACGAGTATAACTAGAATCCCAAAAAAAGAGAGTGAGAAATAGACAGAAAATATATTTGACATATAATTACCAGAATTTTCTCAAATTTGATGAAAATTATCAACTCATAGTTTCAAGTAGTTTACTTAGTCCAAAATGGGATCAAAAATTTTAGACTTAGGCATGTAATAGTCAAACAACTGAAAAAAGAAAAAAAGATTACTTGAAAGCAGTCAGATGATGAAGGTGATGATGCATTACATACAGAAAAACAAACATAAAATTATAAATTATTTCTAATGAGAAGCCATGGGAGCCAGAAAATCATGGAACAGCATGTAGAAAGCATTGAAAGAAAAAAAAGGTCAGCCTGGAATTCTATATCCAATAAAAACTCCCTACAAAATATGGATAAAATTTTTTAAAAATTCAGATGAACAAAAGCTAAGATAATTTGATCTCTTACAATGACTTATACTACACAATATGTAAAAGATTGTTAGACTTAAGGAAAATCAGAACAGATGAAAACTTAAATATACAAGGTTTCACAAAGAGCACTGGAAATGGAAAAAAAAATATATAAAAAGTTAACTTTTTCTTTGTAATTTCATTATAAGATCATTGCCATTTAAAACAAAAAGAGTATCATTTAAAGAAGGGTTATAATACATGTAAAAGTTAAAGAAAAATGAAAATAATAGCACAAAGGATAAAGAAATATGTAAAAATTGAACATTTTTTACAGTCTGAGAAAAAAGAACTGCTATGAATAAAGAAGGATATTTCAAAATAATAATAAGATCATTCTTCAAGAAGATATAAAAACCATCAGTGTATGTGCTACTAATAACAAAGATCCAAAATTCATAAAGCAAAACTGACTAAAGTAATGAAACAGTGAAATCTATAAACAGTGATAAATATTTCAAAATCGCTCTCTCAATAATTTATAGAACAAAAATAAAGATTAGGAGAACCTGAATAGCACTATCAAAACAGATTGACCTCATTGGCATTTATAAAATGTGACATCTGACAATTTCATAAGATCCATCCCTTTTAAATATGGGAAATGAAGGATATATTCATACAATGAAATTCTATACAATAATTAAAAGCAATTACTGATACGTACAATAACACAGGAGATTCTCATAACCATTATTTTGGTGGTTATGAGACAAGAAGCCAGTGCATACGTTTGTTAAATTTTAATGAACCATACATTTAAAATGGATGCATTTTATTCTACCTAAGTAATACCTCAATATTCATTAAAAATACATCTAACAATGAAGAAACACAGCTTAAGACTATATGATGGTCAAAACCTACCTTAAATGGAGTGGTTAAAAAAAAAACCAAATGATTGAATCAAGAGCACATCATGTACCCTTTATGAATATCTGTCAAAGTTGACTTTTATGAATATCTGCCCAAGTTGACTGTATCCTCATAGACACTGTTGAACAACAGCTTTTTAAAGTTAAAAATATTTATATCATGTATTGCTTGCTTTCTCAAAAATAGAAATATCATGATAGCCCTAACTCCCATAAATACTTCATAAACCTTAAGGAAATTGTCAACCACTATTTAGGAAATCCTGCCTTTTGCATATTTTTTATTATGTAGATCATACTGCATCATAATAATCTTAAAATGTGCTGTTTTCCCCTAGTAGACTATGAACATAGTGATATTAGCTACTACGTTTCATTAATCTTGTGATTTTAGGACCTTGCATAGAGCCTGACACAAAAATCAGTGCTGAAAGATACATTTGTCGAATAAATCCATCAATCAGAAGAAGAACAAAAAAACCTAAAAAACTATTTTGATCAAAGTCATATCTTGGGTGTGAATTTTGTTTCTTCTAATATTTTTGGATATTGCAGCATTAATTCTTAGTTTAAATAATAAATTGAATAATTTAAATTTTTAAAAGAAAAACATGAGCAGAAAACAACATAACTTTCAAAAAGAAATTTTAGGAAAGAAAAACAAAACAAATGTTTTGAAAACAAATGGCTATTTGTAAGGAACGTCTGAGAGCTTTTAAGCATCAACCATCAACATATTGGTAGCAGGTGGCCACCAACGGAAAGATACTTTTAAAAGGAAATTGTTCCTATCATTTTATACCATTACAGATTTTATCCTGTGGTTTTTCTTTATAAGGAAACATTGGCAAAACTTGCCGTAGAAAAATGAGAGATTATGTGGGAAACTAGGGAAAATATGTAGAAATTTTCAATTATTTTTTATTAAACAGAGGATTATTCCTATTCTCTGTAGCAAATATTGATTTAAAAAACAATAATACTAATTAGTATCAATCCTCCTTTCTGTATTGCCTGTGTTTTTGCTGGAAAAAGATGGTCTTCAATCCCTCCCATACCTCCGAACACCATACGTATCAAATGAAAATATTTTTGTCCGGCATATGTATCTATCATGGTCACAGAAATCATGGCATTTTTACTACAAAAAGAGAGATTAGAAGCATATTCTGCCTCCTCCCCCAAATTTACATAAATTGAATCTGGAGATTAATTTGGCTTAAGAAATATTTGAGAATAACTGGTTTCATTTTATTTTTACATGTTTAATGTGGTTGATTTTTCCTAACATGAAATTTTTAAAACTACATCTTAAAATAAGCGCACAGATTTTGAATGGCCTTTTTAGAGACTAGCTAAAAGAGATTTTGCAAAGCTCCCTTCTGTTTATGGATCTGATCTAAACGGAAATGGGATTGGCTTTCTCTTTGAATACCAGAAGGTGCCATTAGCCTCTCTGGGCCAGGAGAAAGAAAGCATTCTTGCTGTTGTTCTTCCCTTCTTCTTTCAATTCCATCCCCAATTCCACCCCAAAAGCCAGATCCAGGAGTGAACACCATTTGACCAGCCATAGTGTGGGCCACATTGGTTCCCAAAGAGTGGAGGGGTACATTTCACCTCAAAGGTAACATCATTGCCTCTACTGGCAAAGCATAACAAAGCCAGAAGGTCCTCTGGAAGAAAAACTATAGTTACTCACCAGCCAGCTGCTAAGTTGGTCCTTTAAGTATGACGCTAATTCATTCACTGCTTTTTCATGCCTATTTCTTTATTTTTCTTTGACTAGATTGCATAATAATTTCTGTCTGTTGAAGTCCTTCTAATTCTTCAGTGTCCAGCTCAATGAAAATTTACTGAAAATAATATTTAACACATTTATAAAGGACATATAGCTTTGATCAAATAAATGCTTAGGTTGCAAATCAATATATGAAATATTAAAAAGAAAACCTATGGAGACCATCGTGTCTGATTTGGCTTTCCGTTTTCTGAAGTCTGCAGATAATCCATATTAATGTTCATTACCTAAGGAAAAAGTCTTGCTAATTGCAGCCAGAGACTTTTCTTTTATTTAGCAACACAAAGATAAAAGCAAACCAATGAAATCCTTGCCAGACACCATTAGTGTGAATTAATCTCATGTTCTCCTGTGACTCTCAACCAGCTTAGAGCAGTTCAAAAATTTAATTGTACAAATATTGATTGAAGACCTGTTAAGTATCAAAGAACATGATATGGGCTAAGGATACACACATGAATAAGATATGAGTTCACCGGTCAAGAAGTTTACAGAGAAAGAAACAATGAATACCCCCGAGGGGGTGCTACAAATATTAACAGAAGTCAAGGAAATGGAGGAAGAAATTTACAAATCATGATCTGTGGGGGTGGAAAGGCATCCTAAGCAGAAAGGAAGGAGAGAACTGAGAAGCAGGGTGCTGGGAGGACAGAGAATTATCTACTGTGACAATAGCTCTTGTGTAACTAAAAATTGCCTGAAGAGTGAGTTAAAAATGTGTATTCAAAGGCTGCTTTTCTGGAAAGTCTGATCAGCAGGACTGGAATGGGGTCAAGGGCATGCATCTCAGGTGAATCTGATATTGGTGACCTGTAGGCAACCCAGCGAGACATCATGGCCCAAACACAGACAATAGGGACATGAAATGAAGTTGAGACTGAAAATCTGCTGAGGATGAAATTGTGAAGGGATTTGAATATCCTAGGAAGAAAAATTCAGTTGAAGACCATTGAAGATTTTAAGAAGGAAAACTGAGATTGGGGTTTGGAAATCTGACATTGGTAATGATGAAAATGATGAACTGCAGAGTCTAAAGACTTAGAGGAGACAAGTGCAGACCCTTTTGCAATAGAAAGAAGGTTAGCAACAGGTGACATCAGTGAGGAAAGAGCAGAGGGGTAGGACAGGCAGTGCCAACAGGACTTTGAGCAAATATGGTTTAGGGAACTCATGGGCTACACGCCTGAGTCAACAACTGGACCTGTTACTCCAGTAACACATCCCTCAGGTGGGTTGGTTCAGGAGTCCACATTCCCCTGATTCAAGCTGTACCTGCCCCTAATTATGTCCTCACCTTTTCAAATTATAATACCTGGGTTGCTTTCAACAGATTTCTGTAACCCTGATATATGTTCTTTTATCACTTGAATGTATTCAACTTAATCACTTAGTGCCTGATTGAATTCTGCATTCCTTTCACATTATTCTCTACCTATTATTCTATAAACATGATTATCATTTCATTAAAACTCAAATTCTTCTTTCATGGTTGCCTGTGTCTTCAGCTATAACACTAAGTGATAGTAGTATTTTGTTTTAAGATTGGATACATTTTTGAGGAATAGACAGGGAGCAGAGATGGTTTAATGTTATCCTATTGATGAGAATATTGAGGCACAAGGAGGAGAAACAGCTTAACTCGAGTTAGCTCACTTTAGTAGACAATAGAGCCCCTCTCAATTATCCTGGTATTTCATGCTCAAAGTCTCAACATTATACAATTTTGGCTCTTTTTAAAAAGAAGATTAGTGAATATTTGTATATGAAGATTTAAAAAATCTAAATAGCAATATGAATTGATCACAGAATATTAAAGATTATGAAAAAGCAACTTTAGAGAATTCTTGATGCTTACCAAGCAGGTTTATCAAAGAAGGAATTTCACTGTTAAGTTTAGTTCAATTTTAGCAGCGTCTCTTGCTTTGAAACAGACAAACCTGCCATTTAGAAAGTAAAAGACATGGCCAATTTTCAGTCCTTTTTCTGTCTTTTAAATTCCTCAGGAAAAATAGCTGACATTATTCTACTCTGTCACATCAACAGCATTAGACCAGAAGGGAACTTAGATTTATGGGAAGATTTCATGCTTAGTGTATCTCAAAGTAGAACACAAAGTAATAAATTAAGTAGAAATTACACTTAATGTAGACCAAAGTAATCTTGGTTCTGCTAGAAAGAGCAACGAGCAAGAACATTTTCTTCCTTGAAGGATTTTACATTTTATAGAGCTCTAGTTATTTGCTCTTAATCTGATAAATGTATATCATTGTGGAAAGTTGAGACTCTTAATACTTAGTAACTTTTTGTTCATTCAAAGAGGTTATGTGGACCTGGTAACTTACATCAGTTTGCATGACACATTGAGTAAATCCAGTATTTATTATTCTAATAAATATTTATTTCATGTTATATATAAATATTTATTTCTCTACAATTATATGTGTATGAAAAAATCTTTAACGTGTATCGGTGGAATGAAGCAATTGTTGCATGAAGCAATTGTTGCATGCGCTATTACCTAACAGCAGCTGGTAAATTATCAAGATGCCACCCTGGCTGTATGTATGTGAAACACATGTAGGTAACCTTGAAACAAATGGGAATAGGTGCACTCTTAAGAGTTTCATAAATAAAGTAGGGGCAGGCAGTCAAGACGGGAAAGGATGTTCACAAATTGGCAAAGTTTTGTCACTGTTAAAAATGCAGAATAGACTTTGAGATGTTCAGGGCAGTTATTATATAGTTGTAGATATTAGTGCATTGATTTACAATTGGCCCAAGTCTACTAATTTTTGACCACCCAATCATGGCCTCTCTTACACAATTATAGTCCACAGAGAACACTTCGCTGTGTGCTGAATGATTTCACAAGTTTAGATGACGATCCCATGAATCAGATATTACCATCAGTCCTTCTCATATGAGGGGTTTGAGGCCCAGAGAGATTAACAGATACACTTAAGAAACCACAGTTCGTAAGCAGTGGACTTAGACTAGAGCCTGGGCTTCTGACACCTGTGCTCCTTCCGAAGACCTTGTTTCTCATGAATGCTCTTTAAATATTTTGACTTACCTACTGATATAGTTTGGATGTTTTCCCCTTTAAATCTCATGTTGAGATGTAATCCCCAATGTTGCCGGTGGGGTCTGGTGAGAGGTGTTTGGGCCATGGGGGAGGATCCCTCATGGCTTGATGCTGTCCTTGCAGTAGTGAGTGAGTTCTCATGATATCTGTTTGTTTGAAAGTGTGTGGCATCTTCCTCCTCACTGTCTTGCTCCATCTCTCACCATGCGAGAGGCCTGCTCCTCCTTGGTTTTCTGCCACGATTGAAAGCTTCCTGAGGCCTCCCCAGAAGCTGAACAGATGTCGCACCATTCTTCTTATACAGCCTGCAGAACTGTGAGCCAATTAAACCTCTTTTCTTTATAAATTATCCAGTCTCAGGTATTTCTCTTTTTTTCTTTTTTTTTTTTCCAAGACAGAGTCTTGCTCTATCACCCAGGCTGAAGTGCAGTGGCACGATCTCGGCTCACTGCAACCTGTGCCTCCCAGGTTCAGGCAATTCTCGTGTCTCAGCCTCCCAAGTAGCTGGGATTACAGGCATGCACCACCACGCCTGGCTAATTTTTATATTTTTAGTAGAGACAGGGTTTCGCCATGTTGGCCAGGCTGGTCTCGAACTCCTGGCCTCAGGTGATCTGCCTGCCTCAGCCTCCCAAAGTGCTGGGATTACAGGCATGAGCCACTGCGACTAGCCTCAGGTATTTCTTTATAGCAACGCAAGACTGACTTAACACACCTGTGTACCAAATAAATTCTTGGCTTCAAGAGGGATATTTTATAGTATGAAAATCTTCCAATCAATTTCCTACAAATGGAGGCTGAGACAGGCAATGAATCAGAGATAAAACCATATAATAAAGCAAGTAAATCCTTCAACGATGAGTAATTAAATGGTTTCTCCATGCATAATTGCATGATACTTTTTAGCTAAACAGTTTAGTTGCAGACACAAAGCATCAATGAAGGGAATGAACATCATGGATGACTCAGAAAAATAATCCATTACAATCACCTTTCCATTTTTACTGACAATAGGTTATTCAATCAGCTTTTGTGGTCAATGATACTGATATAGTGACTAACAGTTCTTTATATTCTGTGGGACTTCCTGTTTTCAGAATATTTACAAGATTTTCCCAAAGCAGACAAGACAAGGAAGATTCTCAATTTAATTTTTTTTATAAAGTCTTCAAGCTACAGTTAGTTTAAGTAGCTTGTTCTGGATAATAAAGCCTCAAATTATGAAACATCCTTGAGAGAAGCGAAATTGAAAAAAAAAATTAACATTTACTGTTCAAGAGTATTTGACTGATATTATCAGAAACAGTTAGTTCTCCCAAGCTTGATTCCAGGGGATGTCTTTTCACTTACTGCCTATCAACTAGCCATTCAGCTTTCAGTAAGTCAGTGTGAATTAGCCATAGATCCTCCACTTGTCTGATTACTTTGAGGTTTCAAATCTTATTTTATCATTTGGTCAGGTGGTAGAGACAAGTTCAACTCTGTTATACATTGGCATTCTTGCAATTTGCTTTCTCAATTTCTTGTGTAACATTAAGGAGAATAGACCAACGCCTATGAATATGTCTTTATATGCACAGTTAATTTTGATAGCAGTTTGTTCTTGTGGCTCATTCCTGGAATTATTTGTAGTGAGTTAGAGAATATAGTGCCATGCTTTATTAACACATGACAGAGACATAATTTTTTTTCAAACTGAAAAGGACCATTTGACTAATAGGTCACAGAATGGCAATTACTGTAGAAGTGCAGGTTACAATGCTGATAGAAAATCATTAACAATGGCATTTGATTTAAAACTGCTAATTTCTGAAACGTTGGCTAATGTCCTTCAGGCAGAAGCCAAAAAAAATATTGAGGGTCGGGGATCAACTAGGTCTAATTGCTTTCAAATTTTCCTGTCTGTACCTGAGGGTGAGACTGCCTTCTTTGGGCACACTGGGAAATTTTTTCCAGGCTTCTGAGGGATAAGGTTGAATGAGTGCAATTACCAGAAAATAGGTGAGGCTTAATGTGTTTTTTTATATTTGAATGTCCTACTGTAAGGCATAGGCATTAATCATTTTTGAAGGAAACTGGTCCAAAGCACTTAATGAAAATATTTTGCTTCTGCCCAGTTCAGCCTTTGCACCACTGGCCAGATCGTGGAATGGCTATCTTAACGTGGAATTTTAGTTGCAGAGCAGATTCAACTCAATAGAAATTATATCCAGTAATAGATACGTTATTAAACTAAAATTTAGGATGATTTCAACTCCAGGTAACAAAAAAAAATACCCTCACTCAACTTGCTTTAAAAATAACAAATATATCCACTTCACACAAATTTTGGAACTAGTTACTGCCAGCCCCAGTTAGGGCAGAAAATCAAGAACGTCAGTTTTTCAATGGTGACATCATCATGCTGGCTCCCCTCACAGGCATTATGTTTGCATGACAACATTCAGAAGCAAGAAATAGATATGCTCTCTCAAAAGTCTTATTATTAGTAAGGGAAACCTTTCCCAGAACCCTCTTAGTAGATTTATGCTCACATCACATTTACCATAATTGGCTCACACACAAAACCAAAAGGTCCATCAAGATTCGTTTTGAGCAAGCACGAGTCATGGTGTGAGGTCTTCCTCCCTGGAAAGATGGGACCAGAGGAGTAGGATGGTTACCTAGACAAAGAAAGGAGTGAACAGTGATGTACAGGTAACAAACCATATCTGGTAAAGATATCAATATACCTGTATAATTTTTTTAAATGTCAGTTACTCAAAAAAATCAATATATTTGTGGTTTCTATTTGTACTTACTGTTGAGTCTTGAAATAATACTCAAAAATTTTAAAACATCATCTCACATGTATTATCTCCTTTAATTGTCATGTAACTGGCTTTAATTGTATAAACCACAAACATGGGTATGCAAAAATCTAACACTGTGTTTTATAACATTATAACCTTGACACACTGTTTTAACTGGTCGCAGAAAAATTAATCTTATTAAATGCATGTTAAACTCAGTTAATTTAGAGTTTTATTAGTCACATAGAATGTTCCTCTTCCCCCAGCCCCACTAAGGTTGCATATAAGCTTTTGTGGGGTAGGAATGGGAAGATTACACACTAGCAAGGCAAGTGGGAAGTAAGAGATGGAGCACAGCATTTGCTTATTGGCTGTGACATGTCCATACCCAACAGGATCCTCTGAACTGTCTGTCACCAGTCCTGGGCCTAGGTTTTTTTTTTTTTTTTAATTATACTTTAAGCTCTGGGATACATGTACAGAAGGTGCAGGCTTGTTACATAGGTATACATGTGCCATGGTGGTTTGCTTCACCCATCAACCTGTCACCTAGGTTTTAAGCTCCATATGCATTAGGTATTCATCCTAATGCTATCTGTCCTCTTGCCCCCCACCCCCTAACAGGCCCCGGTGTGTGATAGTCCCCTCCCTGTGTCCATGTGTTCTCATTGTTCAACTCCCTCTTATGAGTCAGAAAGGGAATCCTTTCCCTATTTCTTGTTTTTGTCAGGTTTGTCTAAGATCAGATGGTTGTAGATGTGTGGTGTTATTTCTGAGGCCTCTGCTTTGTTCCATTGGTCTATATAGCTGTTTTAGTACCAGTACCATGCTGTTTTGGTTACTGTAGCTTTGTCATATAGTTTGAAGTCAGATAGCATGACGCCTCCAGCTTTGTTCTTTTGGCTTAAGATTGTCTTGGCTATATGGGCTCTTTTTTTGGTTCCATATGAAATTTAAAGTAGTTTTTTCCAGTTCTGTGAAGAAAGTCAGTGGTAGCTTGATGGAAATACCATTGAAGCTATAAATTACTTTGGGTAGAATGGTCATTTTCATGATATTGATTCTTCTTATCCATGAGCATGGAATGTTTTTCCATTTGTTTGTGACCTCTCTTTTCCTGGGCAGTGGTTTATAGTTCTCCTTGAAGAGGTCCTTCATGTCCCTTGTAAGTTGTATTCCTAGGTATTTTATTCTCTTTGTAGCAATTGTGAATGGGAATTCACTCATGACTTGGCCCTCTGTTTGTGTATTTTTGGTGTATAGGAATGCTTGTGATTTTTGCACATTGATTTTGTATCCTGAGATTTTGCTGAAGTTGCTTATCACCTTACAGAGATTTTGGACTGAGATGACGGGGTTTTCTAAATATACAATCATGTCATCTGCAAACAGAGATGATTTGACTTCCTGTCTATTTTAATATGCTTTAGTTCTTTCTCTTGCCTGGTTCCCCTGGCCAGAACATAGAATACTATGTCGAATAGAAGTGATAAGAGAGGACATCTTTGTCTTGTGCCGGTTTTCAAAGGGAATGCTTTAAGTTTTGGCCCATTCAGTACGATACCGGCTATGGGTTTGTCATAAACAGCTCTTATTATTTTGAGATATGTTCCATCAATACTTAGTTTACTGAGTATTTTTAGCATGAAGGTGTGTTGAATTTTATCAAAAGCCTTTTCTGCATCTATTGAGATAATCATGTGGTTTTTGTCATTGGTTCTGTTTGTGTGATATATTACATGTACTGATTTGTGTACATTGAACCAGCCTTGCATCACAGGAATAAAGCCGGCTTGATTGTGGTGGATTAGCTTTTATTGATGTGCTGCTGGTTTCTGTTTGCCAGTATTTTATTGAGGATTTTTGCATTGATGTTCATCAGAGATATTGGCCTGAAATTTCTTTTTTTGTTGTTTCTCTGCTAGGTTTTGGTATAAGGATGATGCTGGCCTCATAAAATGACTTAGGAAGGAGTCCTTTTTTGGGGGTTGGGGGGTGGTTGGGGGAAACAGAGTTTTGTTCTTGTTGCCCAAGCTGGAGTGCAATGGCGCAATCTCTGCTCACTGCAACCTCAGCCTCCCAAGTTCAAGCGATTCTCCTGCCTCAGCCTCTCAAGTAGCTGGGATTACAGGTATGTGCCACCATGCCTGGATAATTTTGTATTTTTAGTAGAGATGGGGTTTCTCCATGTTGGTCAGGCTGGTCTCAAACTCCCGACCTCAGGTGATCCACCCGCCTTGGCCTCCCAAAGTGCTGAGATTAGAGGCATGAGCCACAGCGCCTGGCTGGAGTCCCTTTTTTTTCTATTGTTTGGTATAGTTTCAGAAGGAATTGTACCAGCTCCTCTTTGTACCTCTGGTAGAATTCTGCTGTGAATCCTTCTGGTCCTGGGCTTTTTTTGGTTGGTAAGCTATTAATTACTGCCTCAATTTCAGAACTTGTTATTGGTGTATTCAGGGATTCACTTTCTTCCTGGTTTAGTCTTGGGAGAGTGTATGTGTCCAGGAATTTATCCATTTCTTCTAGATTTTCTAGTTTATTTGTGTAGAGGTATTTATAGTATTCTCTGATGGTAGTTTGTATTTCTGTGGGATCAGTGGTGATATCTCCTTTATCATTTTTTATTGTGTCTATTTGATTCTTCTCTCTTTTCTTCTTTATTAGTCTGGCTAGTGGTCTATTTTGTTAGTTTTTTCAAAAAAACAGCTCCCAGATTCATTGATTGTTTGAAGGATTTTTCATGTCTCTATCTCCGTCAGTTCTGCTCTGATCTTAGCTATTTCTTGTGTTCTGCTAGCTTTTGAATTTGTTTGCTCTTACTTCTCTAGTTCTTTTAATTGTGTTATTAGGGTGTCAATTTTAGATCCTTCTCACTTTCTGATGTGGCCATTTAATGCTATAAATTTCCCTGTAAACACTGCTTTAGCTGTGTCCCAGAAATTCTGGTATGTTGTGTCTTCCTTTTCATTGGTTCTAAAGGACTTCTTTATTTCTGCCTTAATGTCTTTATTTACCCAGTAGTCATTCACGAGGAGGTTGTTCAGTTTCCTTGTAGTTGTGTGGTTTTGAGTGAGTTTCTTAATCCTGAGTTCTAATTTTATTTCACTGTGGTCTGAGAGACTGTTCGTTATGATTTCTGTTCTGTTGCATTTGGTGAGGAGTGTTTTACTTCCAATTATGTGGTCGGTTTTAGAATAAGTGCCATGTGGTGCTGAGAAGAATGTATATTTTGTTGTGATTTGGGGTGGAGAGTTCTGTAGATGTCTATTAGGTCAGCTTGGTCTAGAGTTGTGTTCAAATCCTGAATATCCTTGTTAATTTTCTGTCTCATTAATCTGTCTAATATTGATAGTGGGGTGTTAAAGTCTCCCACTATTATTGTGTCTAAATCTCTTTCTATATATCTAAGAATTTGCTTTATTAATCTGGGTTCGCCTGTATTGGGTGCATTTATATTTAGGATAGTTAGCTCATCTTGTTGCACTGATCCCTTTACCATTATGTAGTGCCCTTCTTTGTCTTTTTTGATCTTTGTTGGTTTTAAGTCTATTTTATCAGAGACTAGGATTGCAACCCATGCTTGTTTTTTCCCATTTGCTTAGTAAATATTACCCATCCCTTTATTTTGAAGCTATGTGTTGCACATGAGATGGGTCTCCTGAATACAGCACAGCAATGGATCTTGACTCTTTATCCAATTTGCCAGTCTGTGTATTTTACTTGGGGCATTTAACCCATTTATATTTAAGGTTAGTATTGATATGTGTGAATTTGATCCTGTCATCATGATGCTAGCTGGTTATTTTGCACATTGGTTAATGCAGTTTCTTCATAGCATCATTGGTCTTTATATTTTGGTATGTTTTTGCAGTGGCTGGTACCGGTTTTTCTTTTCCATATTTAGTGTTTCCTTCAGGAGCTCTTGTAAGGTAGGCATGGTGGTGACAAGATCCCTTGGCATTTGCTTGTTTGTAAAGGATTTTATTTCTCCTTTGCTTATGAAGCTCAGTTTGGCTGGATATGAAATACTGGGTTGAAAATTCTTTTCCTTCAGAATGTTGAATATTGGCCCCCACTCCCTTCTGGCTTGTACGGTTTCTTCAGAGAGATCTACTGTTAGTGTGATGGGCTTCCCTTTGTAGGTAACCTGACCTTTCTCTGTGACTGCCCTTAACCTTTTTTCCTTCATTTTAACCTTGGAGAATTTGATGATTATGTGTCTTGGGGTTGCTCTTCTCAAGGACTGTCTTAGTGGTGTTCTCTGTATTTCCTGAATTTGAATATGGCCTGTCTTGTTAAGTTAGGGAAGCTCTTCTGGATAATATCCTGAAGTGTGTTTTCCAGCTTGGTTCCATTCTCCCTGTCACTTTCAGGTACACCAATCAATCATAGATTTGATCTTTTCACAGAGTCCCATATTTCTTGGAGGCTTTGTTTGTTCCTTTTCATTCTTTTTTCTCTAATCTTGTCTTCATGCTTTATTTTATTAAGTTGGTCTTCAATCTCTGACATCCTTTCTTCCACTTGATCAATTCGGCTGTTGATACTTGGGTATGCTTCACAAAGTTCTCGTGGTGTGTTTTTCAGCTCCATTTAGAGAAGAACATTTATATTCTTCTCTAAACTGGTTATTCTAGTTAGCAGTTCCTGCAACCTTTTATCAAGGTTCTTAGCTTCCTTGCATTGGGTTAGAACATGTTCCTTTAGCTCAGAGGAGTTTGTTATTACCCACTTCTGAAGCCTGTTTATGTCAGTTCATCAAACTCATTCTCTGTTCAGTTTTTTTCCCTTGCTGGAAAGGTGTTGTGATCATTTGGAGGAGAAGAGGCACTCTGGTTTTTGGAATTTTCAGCATTTTTGTGTTGTTTGTTCCTCATTTTCATGAATTTAGCCACCTTTGATCTTTGATGCTGATGACCTTTGGATGGCGTTTTTGGGTGGGCATCCTTTTTGTTGATGTTGATGTTATTGCTTTCTGTTTGTTAGTTTTCCTTCCAACAGTCAGGCCCCTCTTCTGCAGGCCTGCTGGAATTTGCTGGAGATCCACTCCAGACCTTATTTGCCTGGTTATTAACAGTGGAAGCTGCAAAACAGCAAAGATTGCTGCCTGCTCCTTCCTCTGGAAGCTTTGTCCCAGAAGGACACCTGCCTATTGCCAGCCAGAGCTCTCCTGTATGAGGTGCCTGTTGACCCCTGCTGGGAGGTGTCTCCCAGTCAGGAGGCTCGGGGATCAGGGACCCACTTGAGGAGGCAGTCTGTCCTTTAGCAGAACTCGAGCACTGTGCTGGGAGATCTGCTGCTCTCTTCAGAGTTGGCAGGCAGGGACATTTAAATCCACTGAAGCTGCACCCTCAGCCGTCCCTTCCCCCAGGTGCTCTGTCCCAGGAAGATGGGAGTTTTATCTGTAAGCCCCTGACTGGAGCTGCTGCCTTTCTTTCAGAGATGCCCTGCCCAGAGTTGAGGAATCTAGAGAGGCAGTCAGGCCCCAGGCACTTTGCTGTGCTGCAGTGAGCTCAGTCCAAACTTCCCGGCAGCTTCCTTAGTACTGTGAGGGGAAGACCACCTACTCATGCCTCAGTAATGGTGAATGCCTCTCCTCCTACCAGGCTTGATCATCCCAGGTCAACTTCAGACTGCTGTGCTGGCAATAAGAATTTTAAGCCAGTGGTTCTTAGCTTGCTAGGCTCCATGTCAGTGAGACCTGCTGAATGAGGCCACTTGGCTCCCTGGCTTCAGCCCCCTTTCCCAGGGAGTGAATGGTTCTCTCACTGGGGTTGCAGACACCACTGGGGTACCAAAAAAAAAAAAATACCTTGCAGCTAGCTCTGTGTCTGTGCAAACAGCTGCCCAGTTTTGTGCTTGAAACCCAGGGCCCAGGTGATGTAGGCACATGAGAGAATGGGGCTGCAAAAACTGTGAGAAAAGCGTGATATCTGGGTCAGATAGCACAGTCCCTCATGGCTTCCCTTGGCTAGAGGAGGGAGGTCTCTGGCCTCTTACACTTCCCAGGTGAGGCGATGCCCCACCCTGCTTCTGCTCACCCTCCATGGGCTGCACCCACTTTCTAACCAGTCCCAACGAGAAAAACTGGGAGCCTCAGTTGGAAATGCAGAAATCACCCACCTTCTGCATTGGTCTCACTGAGAGCTGCAGACCAGAGCTGTTCCTATTCAGCCATCTTCTATTAGGACCAGACCTGGGTTGTTTTTATTCCTTCAGGCTGACTAATGCTGAGCTGTTTTTTGTCCATGCTGCCATCTATCATTGTATTCCCTGTTCCCAAGTGTGAGGTTTCTTCAGGTCTACAAACATTATCAGCTTTTTCCACAATCCTCCAAACAGCATTTGACACAGCGGATCTGTCTCACATCCTTCTGGGGAAACTTGGGAGTCCTGTCTCAGAACCCCTGCCTAGGCATACGTGACATTCTATCCAATCCAATTACTGCTTTCTATGGTGGCTGAAGGAACCCTAGGCCATCCATCTTCCATTTCTCTAGAAAAAGTGGGGCACACAAATCTACTATCTGATACCCAAACTTATGTTAGGGTTCTAATACCCCTCCCCTCCACTGGCTTAGCTAGTGGGAGAAGGATGCTCAGCCCTTTTGAGAAACCCACATTGCTAGTGTTATGGCTTCAATATAATGCTCAGTATCCTTTACAGATCTGAATTTTGAAGCCCAAAACAGAGGCGTTTTAGACTCATACACCTCTTTTGTCAAGCTATTTTCTCAGTCACAGGTTTCAAAAATCTATTTAGAAAGTTAAAAGCCTAGGGAAATTCGTGTAGGAACTCTCACTGTTGCTTGACTGTGAAGAAGGTTGGGATATCAGGAAATGCTGTAGAAAGAGTGATAGGCAAATTATCATCCAATTATCCTGCCACACTCAATAAACTCATGAAAGTGTTATTTTTAATAGATAAAGTAGCAGTGGCTAGGGGACAGTAAGGAAATGACCTCAATTAATGAGTGACTGGTTAAGGAAAGAGAAGAACTGAGAAGAACTCAGGTTTTACATCTTGCTCCAGGTTTCTGAAGGTCCAACTGAGAATTATGTGTGGGCCAGTCACCCACAGTGGGCAAAGTCCTCAGGCTTTTCCACCCACCGTCTAGGGGTTTAAGAGGCTAGATAGGTTACCTAGGGAGAGACTCAACTCAGGAATAAAGAGGGAATCAATTTACTCTAAGTGGAAAGCAGGATAAGTGCTTGGCCTAGGGTTCAAGGCAGAAGTTCATTTCCAAGCAGAAGTCCAGTTCCCATGATATAACATCATGGTCTTTGGTTTGGATGTCCCATCAGATAAGCATGACAGAGAGAAACATCAGCATGTTTCAGGGCCCCAACAACCTACGAGGCAGAGGTAATGCAGAGTCTGAGAAGTTGGAGGAATTGGGATTGTCTAATACCCATTGTAGGTTAGGCTTAGTGCTGGAAATGAGATTAAGCAGAACAAGTTGGTAAAAATGATGTTGCCCCAATTATGCAGAGAAGAATGGGTGTTGATCACTTAGGGTCTGACATGAAACAGATGACACACTCAGTGGGATAAGTGAAGAGAGGTTAATGAAGACATGATTTACAAAGGTACAGATAGATTTAAAGGAAATTAACTGAGGATAATGATGCACATCAGAGCTAATAAATAAATAAGTAAATAAGCCAGGGAATGTTACTACTCCTAGGCCTGAAAGGGCATGAATAGAGAGCAGCTTTAGGAGAAAATCACTCAGTAAGAGCTATGGGCTTTGGCCATGGAACAGAGCCATTGTTGATCTTTGGTCCAGTAGAGAGGGAGCTCAAGGAATAGATCCTTCGATTTCTCTATCCCCAAACTATGATATCCTGCTGGTACCTCCTGTTGGCCAAACTTGAAGCCAGAGGGCAAGAAGCCCAGCTAAAGCACTTCCTAGAGTACAGTGTCCAGGGACAGCAGAGAGGGATAATGGATGGGTCTGAAGGGGCAAACAGCAAATGGCCAGAGCAGGCACAGGTCCTGGGAACCAGGGTGGGGTGTGTGTGTGTGTGTGTGTGCATGTGTGTGCATGTGCGTGTGTGTGTGTATTCCTTCTCAAGATTGCTCTCATTTGCATTACTAAATTTTATTTTTATGATCTTTGAGAGCTATTGCAAAGCTTTTGTATCCAAGATACTTTTCTTTCTATATTATCAGAAGTTCTGATCTTCGTAACTAGATTTGTGTAGACCGTAGATAGACCCTTTTACAATAAATCAAGCTTTGATTGCAGAAAACCAATGACTATGATTTCTCTACTTAGAGTTCCCAAAATTGGTCTTTGTTACATTCTTTGAATGTGTTGATATTTTCCCTCTATCAATAAGTCAAAGTCATAGATAAAAATATATTTTAAGATGATGAAACCAGAAGAAACTGTGCTTTCCAATATGCAAGATGGAAGACTTAAGCAGTTGTTTTATCCAACTTGAACTCCACCTTGGGACACATGGACTTGCTTCCTGTACTTTGTCTATCAGGAGGGCAATAAAGATCTGATCTAAGCCAGAGTGTGCAGAACTAAACATTGACCTCCCTTTGCAAAAGAATATCACCTCAAGGGAAACTGATCATGAGAAGGAAATTAAATCTTCTAGTTAAATTATGGATTTACAGAGAGGAAATTCTATTTTTCCCTGAATAGGCTCAGGAATCTTGTGTGACTTTGAAGACAAAGACACACCATGTACTGTGTAGGTCACTTAGTGAACTAAATGACAAAGTAGAAGTTGCCGAAAGAGATAGATAACAAAACAAATGAAAAATAATTTATAGAAAATAACTAAAGTGCCATTAACGGCAGTAGTCTACATTTTATCCCTGCCCAAACCAGGATTAGAACAAGTGTGAGACACAGCAGTAGGTGGAGGATTGGAGTGAAGGATAGAGGTGCCATTTCAGGAGCTGAGGCCTCATTAAAGTGGGAGATGGCACTGGTGAGCAGAATGAGATAGGGACAGGCACCACTTCTGTGTGATAGTGAGCAGTTTATGTCCCTTCCCTGGTCCTATTGATAAAAGGGCCTGAAGGGGCAAGAATAGAAAGTAGCTTTAGGAGGGGATCATGCCATATAAGTTATGGCTGGTGTGATGATAACATCTGCCTCATTCACAACAGTAAAAGAAATGCTAACATTCGAGGGTTCCATCTGCAAGACAGTATAATTCAGTCTGTTAATTTTTTATGTTTGGAGGAATTTTTTATGTGTATGGAGGAAAGGTAGAAAATGGTTTCTTGTGAATTTTGTAGATAAATTTCTAGGAGTGTTGTGAACATTGCTTCATTTACAGGGATTGACTTGGGCCTAATTAAAGACTGGTTAGGTAAAATGGTATTTATTACTACCAGGTACACCACAGGAATTAGCACTAAGTACAGTAATGAGTAATTTGAATAATCAGTTTGGCAGATAGTGAGACAGGGCAATACTGTGTCATCACTGAGAGAGATGAACTCTTCCTTGTTTAGAGTAAAAAACAGAATAGAGTCCAGTTAGATAATTGTACCATGACTCACTAAGCCTGTAGCATAGACAGAGTGTGAATATTACAGATGCATCACACAAAGTGGAAGGCAGGAAGAGAGACATAAAAGACTTTAGCACATTAACTTGGCTTTCTGAATGACTCCATTTTCTGATTCTATGCATGATCCTCCATCCTCAATTCTCTTCTTACCTGCAAGTGTTTGTTTAATGTAAGCTTTGGCTGGCCCTATTGGTCTATTAATTGAGATTTAGCTAGGGAGAGTATGAACAGGAATTACATTGAAGACTGATTTGATTTAGGCTTTCCTCTTTAAATTAACATTTTGGGGTGCCTTTAGCATACTGTGTGCCATTCTGGACATTGGAGGGTCAGTGCAAGTATCTCTGCCTTTGTCTGGTAAGATCAGTCAACATACTGGAAAAACATCACCTATGGCTCCCACGAGTACTCATGGCTTGGGGTTCAGGTCTCTGGATGGTAAGTCTGATGGTGAGAGGCAGCTTATGAGCTTCCATGTGCTATTTATGTCCTGGAAATGGGAAATTTTGTGCAGAATTGAAGTGATTTTTTCTATTCATGAAATCTTTTTATTATGACATAGAAATCTTTACCTGCATTTAAAATTTACCTTTGAGATTTGTTTTCTTTTCTTTTTTCCTTTTTTTTTTTTTTTTTTTTTGATACAGAGGTCTCTCTCTGTCACCCAGGCTGGAGTGCAGTGGTGCTATCTCAGCTCACTGCAATCTCTGCCTCCCACACTCAAGCTATTCTTGTGCCTCAGCCTCCCGAGTAGCTGAGATTACACACCTGGCTAATTTTTGTATTTTTAGTAGAGATGGGGTCTCGCCGTATTGGCCAGGCTGGTCTTGAACTCCTGGATTCAAGTGATCCACCCACCCGGGCCTCCCAAAGTGCTGGGATTATAGGTGTGAGCCACAGTGCCTGGCCATCTTTGAGATTTCTAAAAGAAAACTGGGCCATATCAGTTTAGTCTTCCAATGGTTAGACTCTGAAGAAAAAAAAAAGCAAAGTGAGAGAAACCACAGAAAACATCCTCAGAAGGCACTTGAACCAGCAGTTCTTGGGTCTTATAGGCCATCAGTTCAAGGACAACACTCTGTCCATTAATATTTTCTTCAGAATTCTAATATTCTTCAAGATGCTGCCTTTAAAATCATATAATTCTTGAAATTCCCTTCTTCAGTGAAACCCTTCCTTGTCACTCTAGAGAAAAGATACATCTCTTTTTTCCTAAATAATTTAAAATTCAATTCTTTTGCCAATTGCTGGATACTGACCCTATATTTCCTTGATCTTTTTGAATACCAATGTCTACCTTTCAACTGGAAGCCCCTGGAGGTAAAGTTGATGCCATATATCTTGGAATTCCCCATCATTCATAGTATGTTCTTGGTAAGTATATGTTTAAAGAATTTATTTGTTAAAACTGCACGTTCGACTTTTTATTCATTTGGTTGAAAAGTTTTTTAGTGCCCTTGCCATTAACAATATACTTTATGAAATGATTGATAATGTCAAGGTGTATCAACTGGGGATCAATAACTCTGAGCATCCACCTGTGGTCTTAGTGGTAAGATAAATCAGAAATGGTAGCTTAATTTTTAAATAATATGTTAACTTTTTATTAAAGCATAACCATTAGGAATACACTCTGGACTAGTTAGCTTTCTCCCTGACTGGCTTTTCCCTGTGCTTACATTCAGGCAGTGGCTCTCAATAGCAAAGTAATTTGCCACACAAGAGAGTTTTATTGCTTCTCACCCAGGCATAGTCAAAATTCCTTGCCAAATGTCAAAGCTGTAAATACTAATGGATTGTGTAGATGTGCTTTTGGAATTCAAAACTGAAGCATATACTATATTCGCAGGGAAATACATGGAATGCAAAGTTCCAGGTCTTCTGTTTTTCCAAGTACCTAGTAGAAAGGACTGGATAGAGTGGGCTCATGATGAGCGCTCCTAAAATACGATAGTTCACCTGGATGCATTAGAGAGATTTGGGAATTCTTTCTTCATTCCTGCAGTGTACATTTGACAAGTAAATGATTTTATAACCCTCAAATTACTTCTTTCTCTGTTCCTCTGGTCTTCTGGTTCATAAAATTCAAATCAGTGGAATCATGCTTCCCAATTAATTAAACCATGTTCCCAAAATACCTGGGTAAAAACACATATGACTTACACAGGATAGGCAATAGAGTTGGGGAAATTAATTCCTAATATTGAACTGTTCTTGAGCAAGAACAATCAATGCTGAACAAGACAGAGTAAAAAAATGCCCAGAGTCTGGGTAGTGCTGGGCACTGTGTGGTTAAGCAGGACACCATAGCATTTGATACATCCTGATGTGTCTCTCTGTGATGCTTGTCTGATGTGATGTCCAAGGCAAAGACCATGCTTTTATCTCCTTTACACACACACACATGCACACACACATACACACATGCACACACCCACAGACACGCACACACCCACAGACACGCACACACCCACAGACACGCACAACTGAACTTCTGCCTAGAACCTGAGGTCAAGCCCTTATCTTGTTCCTCACTTGTAGTAAGTTTATTGCTTCTTGATTCGTGAGTTGAATCTTTCTTGGTAAGTTACCTGGCCCCTCATATTTACTAGGACTAGAGGAATCTGCCTCATTTTGCCAATCGTGTCCATCACTTCTAGCCCCCTTGTTCTCTAACGGTATGTAAGGATCGAAATACTAGATTTGCTTACGTTTTTGTCTTTGCCCACTAATTGATTGTCTGTGTAGATTTCTAACTACCAGTGGCTACAAGACCACCCTATCTATTAACATGTTCCATTTTCCTTTTAGGAATTCCTTCTGCTTCCATTCTCACCTCGAGAAATTGCACGGAACCTCCCTGATGATGAGTCTTTGCCTGAGATTAATCACCTTTGGGCTGTGGGCAACTCTCTGGACACCATGTTCTGCCAGCCTGGTTTCAGTCCCCTGTGCCCACGTTAATATAGACCACCCATTTTCACTGTGTCTACCCTCTACTGTTTGCAAGTTGCATTCTTCCTTTCAAGGCATTTTACTTAAACTTTTAGACCTTGCCTCTCCCTCAATTGGAGATGCTTGAGGAACAATGAAGGGCACTTGCCCATTAATTGCTAGGGGTTTCCCCCCTCCCCCTTTGTCCTATGTAAGCTGGTCCAGAACAGAGGAAATATTTTAGACACTTCAAAAGAGAAGGCCCAGAATGAACAGCTCTGAGTAATGAGCACAGAGAAGACGTGATGCGAGGCAGACATTTTTAAGTGAAATGTTACGTATAAAGTAACACTTCAGCCTCCCACTCCCTCCTCCATCGTCTCAGAAAATATTTCATAAAATGTCCATTTCTCAGTAGTGCACTGAGGAAGGAGAGCTATCTGCCGTGTGCTTGAAGCTTCCTGCTTTGAGGTGTTGTGGAGTGAAAGCAAATGTTGCCTGTGAGGTCCATGCCATATGGATTAGCATTTCTTTTCCAAACCAAGGAAGAGAGAAAACAGCTCTTCTTCCAACGTGTCTTCAATTCTCTGTCTACTTCCATGGAGAAAACTGTTTTTAGCCTGAGAATTGTTGATTAAATTTCTTAGTTCCAGAACTCTATGTTTGTAGCAAAAACAATAAAACAACCTACACAAATATCAAAGCACTGATTAACTAGTTGTTTTGCTAGCTGCTTTTGTTTATTTGTTTAAGGGAACAATTGTTTTGGTAGCAGGAAGACACAACTAAATTGTCTGCATAGCTTGGGTATGCCAGAGGGAGTAGACCCAAGCAACAGGGACTGTTTCCTCCTGGTTATGCTCCATCACTGAAAGTACTCTTGTCTCACAACAAAAGATTTTTAAGGCAAGATTGGTAGTAGGAGATTTAAGTTATGATGTAATTTGGAAAGAAAGCATTTGGCATTTCAAGGTTTCATGCCTTTCTTGGAGTGCATGCAAGTGTTAAAGAAATGAGAAATCAGACTTTATCAGAAATTTGGAAAAATTGGGACAGCACATTTTCTAAAACTAAACTCTGGATTTATTTCTTGGGAATCAGAGCTACAGAAAAATAAAGAAAAAAATTCTGGCTTTTAATTTCTCAATTGATATTAAGATAGAATTCAAAAATCTTACAAGGCTTTCTATGCTCTTGCTCCTGATTCCTCTCTGAGCGCCTCTCCATCCTTGTTCTCCTGCTAAATCTCTGGCCTCTAGCCACAATGCAGTCCTTAATGTATCACAGACAAGCCAAGCACGCTCCTGCCCCAGGGCCTTTGCATTTGCTCCTCCCTTTAGGGAAATATGTTCTTATATGATTATCCCCCTCACCTCACTTCCGTTAGGTCTCTCCTCAAATAGTAACTCATTGGAAAACATTCCTTCTACTCTAAGTAATTCAGCAGGTTCCAGGACTTTTTTATTTTTTAACCCATCTACGTTCTTATAAGTCACCATTATCTGGCCTTGTATTTAGCAACTATTTATTTTTATTGTTTGTTTTCTCTATTAAGAGACAATAACTTTATCTTGCTCAGTTTATTTTACTCCCAACTTCTAAGAAAATGCCTTAAACATGTAGGTGCTCAATAAATATGTGTGGATTCACAGAATGAAATAATGACTGCCTATAACCCTGTTTGGAAATAAATCTTCCATTTTTCAAATTAGTTTATTGCAGGATCAACAATGAAGATATTGCTCTCAGTAAAATTTTATTCACCACCATACTCTGTACATGTTGACCTCCTCAGAAGGTGAAAGTTGCCACCATTTAGGTTTGGGAGATAGAATAGATTCCCCACATTGCCTAAAAGATACTAGATGGCAGGTAAGTTTTGTATACAGGCCCACAACAACCAGTTTACCCACAAATGAATCTGAAATTTACACATTTTACATTCTAAAATGTAACACGTCACTTCCTCTACAAATAGATTAGTCTTTTCTTATAAATAACATAAAATGCGTGAAACCTGACAATCCATCTTTCTGAAACTTATTCATAAATATGCCTATTTTTTAATAATAGCTAAAATTGACCCTTTTAAAATATAAAACAGCCATTTATCGTAAAATTAGAGTTGTACAATCATAACCACAACCTAACCTTAGAACATTTTCACCACACCAAAAGGAAACCCTATACCTATTAGCACTCACTCCTCATCGCCCTCTGACTATTACTTGTCTACTTTCTGTCTGCACAGACTTGCCTATTTTGGACATTCTGTATAAATATATGGACTCTTAGGATGACTTCTTTCACTGAGCATAAAATTTTAAAGGTTTGTCTATATTGTAGGATCTATCAGTCTTCATTCCTGTTTTATTGATGAATAATATTCCATTGTGTGGGTATAGTACATTTTGCCTTTCTATTCATCAGTTGGTAGACATTTCAACTGCTTCTACCATTTGGCTATTGTGAATAATGCTGCATGAACATTCATGTACAAACTTTTGTGCAGATATATATTTTCCATTCTCTTGGGTACATGCTTAGGAGTGAAATTTCTGGAACATATGGGTAACAATGTTTAACATTTTGAGAAACTGCCAGAATGTTTCCATAGTGGCTATACCATGTTATATTCCCACAGAAATGTATGAGGATTCCAATTTCCCCACATCCTTGCCAACACTTGTTATTGTCTGTGTTTTGAATTCTAGTCATCCAAGTGGGTGTGAAATAGTATCCCATTGTGGTTTTGATTTGCATTTCCCTAATGAATAATAATGTTGGACATCTTGTCATATACTTATGGACCTTTTGTATATCTTCTCTGGAGAAATGTTTATTCAAATACTTTGTCCATTTTCCAGTTGAGCTGTTGACTTTTTATTGTTGATTTGAAAGTAGACTTTATATATTCTTTGTAAAAGTCTCTTATTACATATGTGATTTTCAAATATTTTACCTAATTTTTAGGTTGTCTTTTCTATCTTGATGGTGCCCCTTGAAGCACAACAGTTTCAAACTTTGGTGAAATACAATGTAATTTTTCTCTAAACATTTTTTTCTAAAATTTTGTCACTTTTGTTTTTGTTGTCATATCTAAGAAACCATTGCTTAGTCCAAGGTCAAAGATCTACTCCTAATATTTTCTTCTAAGGGTTTTATAATTTTATTATTTATATTTAAATTGCTGACCCATTTTGAGCTAATTTTTGCGTATGCTGTGAGGTGGAGGTACAAATTCATTCTTTTGCATCTGGATATACAATTGTTTCAATACCGTTTGTTAAAGAGACTATTGTTTCTTCATTGAGTGGTCTTGGAAGCCTGTCAACAATCTATTGACCACAGACATAAGGGTTTATTTTTGAAATCTGATTTACATTCTATTGATCTATATGTCCTTATACCAGTACCACACTGTCTTGATTACTATCACTTTGTAACAAATATCAAAATTTGGAAGACTAAGTACTCCAACTTCATTCTTCTTTTTCAAGATTGTTTTCTCTATACTGGGCCCCCTTTAATTTTCTATAAATTTTAGAAATGGCTATTCAATTTCTGCAAAAAAAAAAAGACAGAATTTTGAGCTAAAGTTCACTGAATCAACATCAATTTGGGTATCATTAACATGTTAACAATACTAAATTTTCAGATCCATGAAAATAGGATGTCTTTACATGTGAAGAAGACATGTATTTATGTCTTCTTTATTTTCTTTCAACAATGTTTTGTAGTTTTAGTCATGTAGGATTTATACTTCTCCTGTTAAATTTATTCCTAAGTATTTTATTTTTTGATAGTACTATAAATGGAAAGTTTTCTTAATTTCATTTTTGGATTGTTAATTGCTATTGTGCAGAAATGTAATTAGTTTTGTATTTTCATCTTATATTCTGCAAATATGCTGTAATATTTATTCATTCCAATAATTTTTTAATGGATCTATATTGTAGATCACATAATCTGCAAATAGAGATCATTTTACTTCTTCCTCTCCAATCTAGAGGCTTTTGTGTCTTTTTCATACCTGTTTACCCTGTAGTAATG